>NC_142063.1:6351631-6606631 GCF_059756535.1 Pantherophis guttatus
CTGTTATTCTTTTGTTCTGTCCCCGTTTCTCTTTTTGTTTTCCAAACTACAAAAAGAAAAGAAAAGAAAAGATAGGCACTGTAGTTTTAAATTCAGAGAAAATTTCCATTGTATCCTAAAAGTCAAGCTTTCTCACAACAGGAACCTCAGCTCCTCAATAGTTTCTGCTTGTTTTTTTTTTTCTTTTTCCCTAGTCCACAAAGCTGTTTAGCTGCCTGAAATGGCGGAAAGCATGTGACACATCCTTCCTCCTCTTCGCGGCAGTCTTCATGTTCATCCATCTGGTGATTTTTCCTTCCAAGTACGTTTCAGGAATTTATGTAAAAATGGTGGGGCTTGGATGGCCCAATTGCAGTGCCATCTGGACTTTTTTTTTTTTTGTTGACACTCTGCACACCTCACAGTTTGTCATTGCTACAAACAAATAGGATTAGTGTATATAATATAGCCCATCAAACTAAGCCAGAGGTAGGAGGTTACCTCCAAGGCAGGAAACCACCTGGGTTGTAGGAGTAGACAATGGTGCTTTTAGGAAAATAAAGGTTGGTGATTGCAGAAGGGGAAAGGGGGCTCTGAAGAATTAAACAGTTGCAAATAGCCAACAAAACATCTTTTTGGGTAGTCCCTGTTTAGCAACTGCCTCGTTGAGCAACCGTTTGCAGTTACAACGGTGATGTAAATGTCTCCTGGCCACCTGTTCTCTCACTGGTAACTTTGCAGTTCCATAAAACAAAGGAAAGCTGAAGTTGGATCATAAGCACAGGAAGAGTTTCACTTAGCAATCGCTTTGCTTAACGGCCAAGATGTAGGTCCAAATCGTGGTCTCTAAGGGAAGATGACCAGTACTAGGGTTTGAGCTCCAAGCTTGGCAGTTTGGTTGCAAACGTTTTGTCACCATTCGAGGAGACGTCGTCACTGCTCTTTGAATTGTCTTTAAATACTTCTTTTTTCAATGTGATGCAAAATGGTATGAATTTTGTTTGTTACTTCTGAGTCACAGTCTGATTATTGATTGGCTGTTGTTACCGAGACATGGTGTTTGGTTTAAATAGAGCCTTGGTGGCGCAGCAGACTAAAGTGCTGTTAAGTAGCACCAGCTGCCTGCAATTACTGCAAGTTCAAATCTCACCAGGCTCAAGGTTGACTCAGCCTTCCATTCTTTCGAGGTAGGTAAAATGAGGACCCAGATTGTGGGGGCAATAAGCTGACTTTGTATAAAAAAGAACACCACTTGGGGGGCGGGGGGCAAAGCCCTACTAAGCAGGTATATACACAAGTATGAAGGCTATTGCTTAACACATTGTGTTAAGTTGGGTGAATGAGGACTCAACAAGCCAGGCAGTGAGTGACAACAGCTCTTTATTGTAGGGTGAGAATCCAGCAACTGACCAGGGGAAACAGCTCCCTTTATATACCTTGCAGCTGTGGTGGTCAGCCAATCAGCTGACGGTCAGTTAATTCAAACTGCCTGCCCAAAATTTACATACATAACACTTTTCCCCTCCCAGAAGTCACTTGGGGTGGACATTAGCATACATAGTCTCTCAGGTGACTAGGGCGTGCCCACACCCTAGTTGACCTGCGCAGTTCAGTCAGAGGTGTGGCGTCGAGCAGGTCGGAGGAACTCCCTGTTTCTCCTTGCTCTGCCAATGGAACCTCCAAGAATTCGTTGTGGGCGAATTCTTCGGCTGGTCGATCTTCCGTGATGGGGCAGCGCTGGATCTCGGAGCCGACAGCTAAATCCTCCGCTCGACTCGGGCTTGAGTTAGGTCTGGAGTTCGGCTGGTAGTTAGGGAGCAGTTCGTTGAAGATGTCTTCTGTGTCGATGGTTAAACGCTTCCGTAGCTGATCAATGTGCCACCGCCAAATCCTCCCATCTCCCATGTCTACCCTATGAGACTTGGGCCCGGTGACCTCTGTGATTGTCCCGGTTTCCCAGAGGGGCCTGGTCCCGTAGTTTCTAGCGAACACTGGCGTCCCTACTGTGAACTCTCTAAGTCTTTTCTCTGCTCCTCTGAAGTTGTCAGTGGAATAAAGGGTGTAGCCTGTCTAGGACTCCCCGGAGCTTTCTTCCTATTAGAAGCTCTGCTGGGCTCCTGCCTATGGCGGTGCAAGGTGTGGCGTGTTGGGCTGTTAAGAACTTGTCTATCCGTTCTTGCCAGTCCCCGGGGCTTAGGCATGAGATGGCTTCCTTAGCTGTTCTCACAAATCTCTCCGCCAATCCATTGCTAGCCAGATGGGCGGAGAGTACGTGTCTGATCCCCACTCTGCTAGGTACCCCTCAAACTGCGTGGCCGTGAAGTGGGGCCCGTTGTCTGAGACTAAGGTGTCCGGTAGGCCATGGGTGGCGACCAATTGCCTTAACTCTCTAGTGACAGTGTCAGTGGTAGTGGTTTTCATGAGTCTGATCTCCCACCACTTTGAGAAAGTGTCCACGACGACCATGAATAGCTGCCCATGGAATGGGCCAGCGAAATCTATATGGATCCTGGACCAGGGACCCTGGGGCCGTTCCCATTCTCTGACCGATGCTGTGGGGGGATCTGGCCTCGACTCCTGGCAGGGCTGGCACTTCCCCACCCACTCAGTGATGTCCTTATCCATTAGGGGCCACCAAACATAACTCCTAGCTAGCCTCTTCATCCTCATGATCCCAGGGTGCCCCTGTTGTGGCCCCGCCCTCTGAGCTTATCTCATTGGAGGAAGAAGGCTCCAAACATGAGGGAGAGGAGTCAGCCAGGCCTCCCTCTCCAGGCCCCTCCCCTCTGGCACTGTCTCAGGTGCCGGCCGAGGGAGAGGAGATTAGCCAGGAGCCAGGTGTCTCTGATGAGGGCGAGGAAGGAGAAGCGTTGTTCCTGGATGCACGCCAACGAAGGCGTGATAAACAGTTGCAGCAGTTAAGGAGGCGTGCTAGGGATTAGAACTGAGTCACTGGACCACACCCCAGAGACTATATAAGAGAGGGTGGTGGCTGGTAAAACTCCGTGATGAACAAAAACTAACTTTGGCTAGTCACTTGAACAACATCTGAAGCTGCTGAAGGGATATTGTTTTGCTGGACTATTTGCAATGCGTATGTAATTTTGTGTTATCTGTTGCAGTAAAGCTGTTGGCAGACGGTGCTTATATTGTTGCCAACTTTGAGATAATGACCTGTGTGCATGCCAAGTACTTTCTTAACCCTCGGCTGGCTGTGTTTGTGTGTGTGTGTAGACGGGGACAGATCAGCCCCTCATGCAACAGCTTCAACACTTTTTCCCTTAGGCACAAGGGAACAATGACCCGATCATCCCACAATAGACAACCCCCTTGCATTGTTAGTTCGCCCTTTTTGTTAGCGAAATGTTTGAATTCCCCGCCCTCAGTCTTTTCCGGCCACCCCCTCGTGACCCAACTCGTGATTTTCCTGATCACGTTGTCTCTGGTTGAAGCCCTTGCCACCTCTGCTGAAGTGATGGGCCCCAAGTCCAAAACGTCAATTAGCAGGATGGGAACTTTGGGTGTGGGGTCCTCTATCCTGTCCGGTAACGGGCAACGGCTGAGGGCATCGGCGTTGCCCATGCTCACCCCTGGTCGATGTACCAGGCGATAGGAGTAGGCTGCCAGGAAGATGGCCCAGCATGTCATCCTGGGAGACAGGGCTGCCGGTGTGGGTCGGTCCCCTGCGATGAGACCCAGGAGGGGGCAATAGTCTGTGATGAGGTCAAAGTCTCTGCCAAATAAGTATTCGTGGAACTTCTTGACTCCTGAGACCGCGGCCAGGGCCTCCTTGTCAAGTTGACTGTAGTTCCTTTCGGTGCTTGAAAGAGTCCGGGAGTAGTAGGCAATGGGTGCCTCTAGGCCGTTTGGTAGTCTATGGCTCAGGACGGCCCCATGCCGAATGGGGACGCGTCACAGACTAGAACTAGGGGAAGCATAGAATTTACTGAATTAGAAAACTCTTGGCCGACAGGAGTTTCTTTACAACAGCAAACGCGGTAGCTTCAGCCTTCCCCCAAACCCATGCGGACTTTTTGGCCAACAGTCTGTGCAGGGGCTCTGCTACTGTTGTCTTGTCCTTTAGAAAGATTGCGTAAAAATTCAATAGTCCCAGGAATGCCTGTAGTTCCACCTTGTCTTTGGGGATGGGGCCCTCTTGGATCACCCTAATCTTGCTCTCGGTGGGGTGTATGCCGGTTCCGTCTACCCGATACCCCAAGAATTCCATAGAAGGGACTGCGATCATGCACTTGTTGAATTTGACCCTGAGTCCTGCACTTCTGAACTTCCCTAGGACTTGCCTCAGTCTCTCTCCCAGTTGCTGTTCGTCTTCTGCGGTGACGAGCACGTCATCAAAATACGGGACCACCCTGGGGATCCCCTGTAACAGTCGCTCCATGGTGCTCTGGAACAGTCCTGGAGCTATGCTGACTCCGAATTGGAGTCTGGTACACTTGAAGGCACCTCTATGTGTTACTATAGTCTGTCCCTCTGTGGTAGCGCCATCTACCGGCAACTGCTGGTATGCCTGCGCAAGATCAAGTTTAGCGAAGATCTTGCCTGGCCCTAGGGAATGCAGCAGATGGTGTACGATCGGAACCGGGTAAGCGCTCTGTTGCAGGGCCTTATTGATTGTACACTTATAGTCTGCGCAGATGCGCACAGACCCGTCCGGCTTAACGGGGGTCACAATTGGGGTCTCCCATCGGGCATGATCGACTGGCACTAACACCCCCTGCTTGATTAATTTGTCCAGTTCCACATCGATCTTGGGCTTTAAGGCGAAAGGTACCCTCCTGTGTTTCAGTTGGATGGGGGCAATATTGGGGTCGAGGTTGAATGAAATAGGGCTCTCCACATACTTGCCAAGCCGCTCGTCAAACACGTCCTGAAACTCTTGCATCAGGTCGTCCTTCAGGGTACTTCGCACGTTGCGGACTCTGGTGAATCCCATGCCCAGGCTCTGAACCAGTCCATGCCCAGGAGACTTGGGAGCTTTCCGCTGACCATGGTGAGGGGAAGCTTCTCCCAGAATTCCCCATACTCCAGCTGGAACTTGCTGATTCCTTCCACGGGGATGCAGTTCCCCTGGTAATCGCGCAGTCCCAGCCGCTGGTGCCGTAGTTGCCGTCTCTGGATGCTGGGGATGGCCTTCTTTAGCTTGTCTCAAGACATGATGGTAATTGGGGATCCAGTGTCGATCTCCATTGCGCACTCATGCCCCTCGATGTCGACTGTCGTGTAGATCTTCTCCCTGGGGGATGTGCAGGTCCGGCCGATTCGAATGGTGCAGGCCTTGAGATCTTCGGATTTCGCGCTCCTCCTGTAGCCGCCCTTCGGATTGGTCTCGTTCGCTGCGCTGTCTCTGATTGGCTAGCGTTCCTCTGTGGCTTGTAATGGGGGTTCTGCTTGGCTCTGCAGACTCTAGCGATATGCCCCTTCCGCTCACATTGCCGGAAAATGGTGTCTCAGAACTTGCAGGTCTGGCACCGATGGGGTCCCCCACAACTGGCACAGGCATCTCAATGGCCTCGCCGGTCCTGCTGGTCCTGTTTGGTCCGGCAGACCTCCTCGTCCAACTCTTCCTCGCTCCCCGTGCCTACAGTTTCCTGGTGAACCGGGGCTGACTTCTGTGCTGTTCTGCTCTGCGCCGTCCCCTGTAGTCTCTCGGCTGTCTTGGAGGAGGATTCTTGAGCCCTCGCCTCGTCCAGTGCGATGTGTAGTGTGAGATTTGTCTTTGCGAGCAACCTTCTCTGCAAGCAAATATCTCTCACTCTGCAGATTAGTTGCTCTAGCAGCATCTCATCAAAGTCTCGGTACTCGCACTGGTTTGCAGCCTTGAGCAGGGCAGTGACGTACTCACTGATCGATTCTCCCTCGTGTTGCAGCCGTTGCCAGAAGTCGAACTGCTGCACGTACTTCGATGGTGTTGGGGCATAGTGGTCCTTCAGCAGCGTCTGAAGCATTTGCCACGAGATGGTGTGGACCGAGTTCGGTTCCGACAGGGCCTCGGCCATATCGAACACCTTGGGTCCACAATGGCTCAGGAACAGGGCTTTCTTCCGTACGTCGGGTAGCCCCTGTAGGTTGCTGGCCACCAGGAAGCATTCAAAGTGGGACATGTAGGATCCCCACTTCTCTTCCATGGGGTTTGAAAGTCGCTGGTGGTACATAGGCAGACATCGTTGGTAGATTCTCCAAGTACTCCGCTTGTTCGCCTGGCTGAATTCGGGTCTGCAGCTCTCTCATCGGCTCGTGGTTTCAGCTCTTTCCGTGTCTTCTGGCCTCAAAATCCCACCTTCGTCGCCAATGTTAAGTTGGGTGAATGAGGACTCAGCAAGCCAGGCAGTGAGTGACAACAGCTCTTTATTGTAGGGTGAGAATCCAGCAACTGACCAGGGGAAACAGCTCCCTTTATATACCTTCCAGCTGTGGTGGTCAGCCAATCAGCTGACGGTCAGTTAATTCAAACTGCCCGCCCAAAATCTACATACATAACACATTGTAAGCCACCCTGAGTCTTTGGTGAAGGGCGGCATATAAATCGAACCAATAAATAAATAAAATAAATAAATAAATAAATAGTGTGTTGTAAATTAATGTTGTTTGTTCAGATGCTTCTGAGTCATGGTCTTGTTTTGGACTGTTTGATTGGCTGGTAGTTGTTGAGATGTGGTCTGATTTCTTATGAGCTGATGAGTTACGATTTTGTTGTGATGGTGCGGTGGATCTCCGTTCGTTCGATTTAAATGCTATCTTTAGGATCACGGTTGATATAGTCCTTTCGTTCTCAGTGATTGATAGACCTGATCGAGGTCAATATGTCTGTTTATTGCAAATAAACAAAATTTAACAAACAACATCCACGCTCATTTGCATCACATTTTTTAATAAGGGGTATTTAAAGACCAGTGTTCTAACAGAGGAGCACAATTCAAAGCACACAGACAACATCTCCTCGAATGGTGACAAAATGTTTGCAACCAAAATTGCCACACTCGGAGCTCAAACCAACTACCAATCTGTGCTACTAATATTCAAACACATGTCAATGACTGGTACTAGTTTGGTGTGAATGGGTAGATATGGCTAATGAATTATCTGAAGCTATAAACTGCAGGCAAGTGGTGCTTTCTTCTAAGACCTCCTTGTTCCCTAGCTAGATGGAGAAAAAGGAACATTTCTCTGGGCTCACATGATTTTAACCCGGGGTACAAAACAGGTCCCTGCTGCATGTAATTTGGTGGGGGGGGGGAAATCTAGTCCAGTTCCAAGCTGGGAGAAAGATGCTGGAAATAAAATGGAGGTTGATTGGAAAGAAGGATTCTGTTTATTGGAAACAGAACCACAGCATGCAGTTCTGGGACAGCTGACCAATTAGCTTGATGAGTGCAAGGATTTTTATACAGTTTACAGTATTTTGTAATGTTGAGGTTTGCTTTGTGTGCTTTTATTATTTGATAGGTTTTACTTGTTTCTCAAAGGCTCGTGAAGGTCTTAATTATTGGCTTCCTTGGTCCTAATCCTGTCAGGCATCTGTAATTGATTTTTTTTGTTTCAAGTTTTTTATTTTGTTTTCCATATACATATTAATATGTGAACAGTGTGGCACCTGGATGTCATACATCTTAATACAAATAAAACTAGTAAAATTAATTGTAGTTATTACATTCAGCCAACTTATATATTTCTAATAATAATACACATTTATATTGAGTTAAAATCTATCATTATTTAATGATAGATGTTTTAATATATTGTTTTAATATATTGCTCTAATGCCACTCACCATATTATTTGATCATACATAATAATACTGCCATTCAATTTCTAAGCTTCTCTGTTGTTATTGCTTTTACTTTTTATATAAAAAAGTATACATTAATATTCCCCCTTTCTCTTATTTCTATCTCTACTCTAACTTTTAATCATGTCACCCTTTTATTAAAAGACTTTTTTTGTATCCTACCTAACTTAGCTATTGAAATTTGATATTGTAAAATTTTAATGTCATCTATCATATATTTTTAGAGTGCTATTTTTGTAACTGTTTTATCTTTTTCCCTTTTTCTTTTCTGTTTTGTTTGAAAAGGCCTTCGGGCTATTCAATAAACTATACTATACTATACTAATCATGCCACCATTCTAAAAAAGAAGGGAAAGAAAGAGAAGAAGAAAAGCAAATCAGAACAACAACAAAAAAGAGAAATCCTTTCCTTTCTATTGCTCTCTTGCTCGCTTCAATACTTCAATACTTTAGTAGCTATGCTTTTTTTTTTTTAACTTGCCTCCCATATTCCTCTCTTGGATCTTTATCTCTGTTTTCATCTACTTGTTAACTATTCAATCTAAGTACTGGTATTTCTCCCATCTCTACCCTCTTCCACTACCTAGCTTCCAAAATATCTGCCCGAACCCTTATCTCCCTTTTCAAAGGTATCTTTCTGTATCTCCAATTGTCTTTTCAACTCTCTTAAAATATTTCCCTCCGGTTTAATTAATCAATCACTGTTGTTTTTATTATTATCTCCTCCTTATCTTCTTCTTTTGTTCGCTGGTACTTCGGTTCATCCTTTTCCTCCATTTCTTCTATTAACGCCTCCCTTTTCTGAGCATCTTGATCTTTACTCATCATCCCTCGTATAGTATTTTCCATTTTTTCCATAGTCTCCTTAAATCCTTTCTCCATAATGTCCTTTGTGCTTTGGAAAATCAATGCCATCTCTTTCAAAGTTCCACTCATTTCTTCCTTGTGAAGCATCTTATTTTGTTTTTAAAAATCCAACTTTTGTCCAATAGTCCAAGAACCATTTATCCAGACCTAAAGTTGCCCTTCAAGAAGTACACTCATCACAGTTCTTTATATCCCATAGGTAATCAATCAGTTCCATTTAAATAGTCTCAGGAGTTGTCAAAAGCCTTTTTACATCCCCTTTACAGATTCAATCTTCTAACACAACATTCAGGGGTCACTTTAATTAAATAATTTCCTTGTTCTCATAGTTGAGTCTCCAATGGTCACGAGGTAGTTAGATATAACCCATTAAATATTTTCACAACCCTTCATATAAGTATTCCCAGACTTGTATATTTTCCTTCTGTCAGCAGGTGACATTCCCAACTTAAATTTCAGTGTTGCCACTAGTCAATCTAATTTTAGTCTTTCAATCATAATTTTAATTATAGTTCAATTATAGAAGCAGACAAAGGCAGGGCAAGCAATGGGTAGAAACTAATCAAGGAGAGAAGCAACCTAGAACTAAGGAGAAATTTCCTGACAGTGAGGACAATTAATCAGTGGAACAACTTGTCTCCAGAAGTTGTGAATGCTCCAATACCGGAAGTTTTTAAGAAGAGATTTGACAACCTTTGTCTGAAATAGTATAGGGTTTCCTGCCTGAGCAGAGGATTGGACTAGAAGACTTCCAAAGTCTCTTCCAACTCTATTATTATAATTCTAAAGTTCATCCATTCTCCTTCTTGATACCCTAATAGTAATCCTGAATTCCTAACCTGATTGATTATCCAAGTCTTAAAAAGCACTAATCAAAGTAACCCTTTTTTCCCCTTCTTTTTTTGTACCTCCTGTCCCTCCCCAAGAATTCTCCATAACACACAGTACTATTTCATGGAGTTCTACCAGCCTTTCTTTGGCTACTACTTCTTCAACGCCCTCCTGATGGTCCTTCAGCTCCTCTACATCTCCTGGTCTTACCTGATCTGCATCATGATTTATAAATTCCTGATCCATGGCACGGTAAGGCATCCTTGGGGAGGTTGGAGCTGAAGACCAATCTTGGAATATTGCATCCAGATTTGGTCGCCACAATGTAAAAAAGATGTTGAGTTTCTAGAAAGGGTGCAGAGAAGAGCAACAAAGAGGATTAGGGGGATGGAGGCTAAAACATATGAAGAATGGTTGCTGGAATTGGGTATTTCTAGTTTAATGAAAAGAAGGACTAGTGGAGACATGATAGCAGTCTTCCAATATCTAAGGTGTTGCCACAAAGAAGAGGGAGTCAAACTATTCTTCAAAGCCCCTGAGGGTAGAACAAGAAGCAATGGGTGGAAACTAATCAAGGAGAGAAGCAATTTAGAACTAAGGAGAAATTTCCTGACAGTTAGAACAATTAATCTAGAAGTTGTAAATGCTCCAACACTGGAAATTTTTAAGAAAATGTTGGATAATCATTTGTCTGAAGTGGTGTATGGTTTCCTGCCTGGGCAGGGGGTTGGACTAGAAGACCTCCAAGGTCCCTTCCAACTCTATTATCCTATATTCTATCTTTTGGGGGATGGAGTGGGGGAACCACAATTCGCTTTCCTTTAATCCTTCTCCATTTTCAGTTTTTCTCCGTGGGGAGACTGATGCGAAATTCTTTGTTTATACTCGCTCTGCCCTCCTCCTTGGTCCACTTATTTTCTCCCAGTTTGAATTTCAAATGGTAAACTGGGCAGAGATTTGCTCTGTTCCCTTCTGCAAAAATGGCCTCTGTCCAGATTTTGGTCATGCACTCAATGAAGAGGGGTGATGGGAGGGGGAATTCAGTGGGGCAGAGAGAGATCTGCTTGATTCCATTGCTTTCAGTACATCCATTCGGAATCCTCGTGCAACGACCGTGTGCCACGTACCTTGGGTTGCCCAAAGATGGCATCTTCTGTCCTCCTGGCCAGGACAGGCAACCTGTTGGTTTGAGGTTTTGAAGACCCAAAAAAGCACCCTCCCATCCTCCCACTCCTCTTTGGACTGTGGGAAAACAACAGGATCTGTTTCAGACAAACAGCTGTCCAGGTCTCGTCTTAAAAACCTCCAGTAATGGAGCACCCACAACTTCTGGAGGCAAGTAGTTCCACTGGTTGATCGTTCTCACTGTTAGGAAGTTTCTCCTTAGTTCCAGGTTGCTTCTCTCCTTCATTAGTTTCCACCCATTGCTTCTTGTCCTGCCTTCTGGTGCTGAATCTCTCTTCTTTGGGACAACCCCTTTGATATTGGATGGGAGTATCTGTTGGAGGTGGAAAGCAGGACAAAGGGGACCCCGAGGGGTGGGAAGCAGTGGTGACTCAGGGGATGGGAGAGGCCTTGGAATTACAATGGAGGCACCACATGTTCCGCTTAACGAACCACTTCATGTCACTAAAAGGTGAACTCCATTCTGCAGCATCTCTTCCAATCGTAGACCCTTCTTCCAATTTGTTACGGAGGGCCACCCACCTTACTTTTCAACCTATAAAATGGATCCCAATGTGTACAATCCTGATCCAGCAAAATTCTCAGACCCAGAGTCTTTAGGAGAAGGGAGATGATCCTGGTGGAGGGTTTGAGGGTTGGGAGAGATGTCACCATGGGTAACATGGATATCTTAGCCTTGCAGGTGGGCAAAGCTACCCGTGACCCCTTAAAACTTGTGAAATCCCTCCCTCCAAACAGCTCTGGGCTCACCTATGTGTAGCCATTCAGTTGTATAAAAGTTGTGCATTTCCAATGGAAAAGGCTGATTGTGTCACACACACACACACAAATATTCCTTCCTCTCCCACCCTCCTGTGGACTCCAGCCGGCAGAACCGAAGCCACATCTCTCTTTCTTTCTTGCAGATGGGACAGGATGTGCGGAAAGGCTCAGAGGGCAGTGAGGAGGAAGATGAGATGGGCAAGATGACAGAGCAGAAAAACAGCACCGTTGATGGCCAGACCACCTGCCAGCTTCCGGGCTGAAGCTATGTTGGCCTGATCTTTCCTCTTCGCACTGGGTAAACCGGGCTGAAGCTACATTGGCCTGATCTTTCCTCTTCGCACTGGGTAGACTGGGCTGAAGCTACGTTGGCCCAATCTTTCCTCTTCGCACTGGGTAGAACGGGCTGAAACTACGTTGGCCCGATCTTTCCTCTTCGCACTGGATAGACCGGGCTGAAACTACGTTGGCCCGATCTTTCCTCTTCGCACTGGATAGACTGGGCTGAAGCTACGTTGGCCCGATCTTTCCTCTTCACACTGCTACTTTGGCCCGATCTTTCCTCTTCGCACTGGGTAGACCGGGCTGAAGTTACGTTGGCCTGATCTTTCCTCTTTGCACTGGGTAGACCGGGCTGAAGCTACGTTGGCCCGATCTTTCCTCTTTGCACTGCTACGTTGGCCCGATCTTTCCTCTTCACACTGGGTAGACCGAGTTGAAGCTACATTGGCCTGATCTTTCCTCTTCGGCACTGGGTAGACCGGGCTGAATCTATGTTGGCCCAATCTTTCCTCTTCGGCACTGGGTAGACCGGGCTGAATCTATGTTGGCCCGATCTTTCCTCTTCGCACTGGGTAGGCTGGGCTGAAACTACATTGGCCCGATCTTTCCTCTTCGGCACTGGGTAGACCGGGCTGAATCTATGTTGGCCCGATCTTTCCTCTTCGGCACTGGGTAGACCGGGCTGAATCTATGTTGGCCCGATCTTTTCTCTTTGCACTGGGTAGACTGGGCTGAAAGTACATTGACCCGATCTTTCCTCTTTGCACTGGGTAGACCAGGATGACCCCATGGCCAGATCTGACCACATCATGGGCCTTGAGTTTGATACCCCTGCCCTAGAACATAGAATAATAGAGTTGGAAGGGAGACCCTATATCATTCCAGAGAAATGGCTGACCAGTCTCTTCCAGGGATGAAGCACCCACAATTTTTGAAGGCAAGCCGTTCCACAGATGAAATGTTCTCACCATTAGGAAATTTCTCCTTAGTTCTAGGTTATTTTTCTCCTTGGTTAGTTTCCAGCCATTGTTTCCTGTTTTGCCTTTTAGTGCTTTGGAGAATAGTTTGACTCCCCTGGTTTTTTCTTTGGGATGGCAATTTGCCAACAAAGCC
The DNA here is from genome assembly GCF_059756535.1 of Pantherophis guttatus. Taxonomy (NCBI): domain Eukaryota; kingdom Metazoa; phylum Chordata; class Lepidosauria; order Squamata; family Colubridae; genus Pantherophis; species Pantherophis guttatus. Next base: position 6,364,458 of record NC_142063.1, read on the forward strand.
GTAGTCTGCAGATACCATTCTAGATCATTGAACCTTCAGCCACCTCTACGAGTCCCCCAGAACAAGTTCTCCTTCTGCAGGGAAGAGTTCTCCATTTTAAAGGGAGAAGATGATCCAGGTAAGGAAGGAGTGGCCAGGATGTTTAGAGCACTCTCTGATCTGGCCACCAGGGGGCAGGCTGCTGTCTCTAACTAGCCTAGGATGACATGGGTGCCTTGTGCCCCAAAGCACATTTTTAAATATCCATTTTGGTTTGTTTTTAAGCCAACAGTGTGACGCCCATCTCTGAAGCACAATCCACGTAGCAGCCTAAATCTGGAGGTTCTGACTGGTTCTTGCTAAAACCATGAGATGGCCAGGATTGTAGTATTTCTTTGATTATTTTATTTTTATTACTATAGAATAGAATGGAATGGAATAGGAATAGGAATAGGAATAGGAATAGGAATAGTGAATAGAATAGTGAATGGAATGGGAATGGGAAAGAGAAGAGAGAAGAGAGAAGAGAAGAGAAGAGAAGAGAAGAGAAGAGAAGAGAAGAGAAGAGAGAAGAGAAGAATATAGAATATAGAATATAGAATATAGAATATAGAATATAGAATATAGAATATGGAGTGAAATAGAGAGTAGAGTGGAGTGGAGTGGAGTGTCAGGCCTGGAAGCCATCTTTTTCATTGGATCTTCAGGCCTGCCACATTTACTACCGTGGGAAACTGGGGGGGGATTTTATGGAGCAAGGGTGATATATAGTATTAATAACATTTCTTTCTCAGAGAGTCAAGGACATCTTGCCCTGCACCTGGACAGCTGGAACTGGGAGGCATCTCCAGTTAGGACGGTGCTTTGATTGGACCATGTGATGGACATGTGGGTGTTTTCAGATTTGGGTTTTCCCAGATGTGCCAATATGACATCTCTAATAAAATGGAACTTTGAGGAAACTCAGGCCTTGGAGCCTTCTTTCGTTAGAGGTGTTACTTGGAAACCTGACTAGAATAGAATAGAACAGAAGAGAAGAGAAAACAGAAAAGAGAAGAGGAGCGGAGAGGAGAGGAGAGAGGAGAGAATATGGAGTGTAGAGTAGAGTAGAGTAGGATAGGATAGGATAGGACAGGACAGGACAGGACAGGACAGGACAGGACAGGGACAGGACAGGACAGGGACAGGACAGGACAGGGACAGGACAGGACAGGACAGGACAGGACAGGACAGGACAGGACTGGATCTATGGACTCAAGGCTGGTGGGAGTCGGTGTATGGCTGCCTTCACCCCCGGGTTTCCATCAAAGTTTTACTGGTCGGCCTTTTTGAGAGGACAGTTGGCCAAGAAATTTCCGGGGGTCGGATGGCATATATCTCCCCCTCCACTGCTGTGAGAGGGCAATGGAGTCCGGTTACCTGTGCCATGGACTGGAACTTTTTCCCCTGTACTATAACATCATGGTGGTCCCCCGACCATGGACTATTTTCACCCCTAACGATTGATGTATTCAGTGTCTGAACTCCTTGCCCTGCGAGATTCCCCCCTCTCGCAGGTTTGGCCCTCCACTCTATCGAGGGCCTATCTCGATGACAGATTTTGGAATCCTGAGAGATGGCATGGCGCGAGGAAGGGCTTGTGGGGTTTTTTGGGAAAGTGTTTTAATAAGATTTTAAAGGGTTTGGGGAGGGGGTCTTTTAACAATCTTTTAAGGGGAACTGGGAGGACGACCAAAGGGGATGGGGGGGGGAAATCCACTAAGGTCAGAGCCAAGCCCAGCATGGGATAACTGTTTGGAGGGTGCAGGACGAGGGATTGGGGAGGGGATGGAGGGCTATACCAATGAGGGGTGTACCATTAGCACGGTGGATGGGAGGGGCAGATATGGCGGGAGCAGGAGACCATATCACGTGTCGGGGGTGTGCACTTGCTGTTTGAGAGCTATTGCGTGCCCTGGTCTCCAAGGCTCCTCTCGGATACTAGGTGGCTCAGATACTCAGGACCTGGGCCTTCGGCTGATGCTGTGCAATGCCAGGTCCATGGTAAATAAGCCCCCCCCCCCTCATCCACGATCTTATACAGGAGGGGGGAGCGGACCTGGCGGGTATTACGGAGACCTGGTTGGGCCCGGAGGGAGGGGTCCCTCTGGTTGAGATGTGCCCACCAGGCTTCAGAGCATTCCATCAGCCGAGGGCCCAGGGGAGGGACAGGGTGGTGGTGGTTATTATTAACAAAGGTCTTGGTCTGAGGGAGACCACTGTGCCACAGATTGCTGGATGTGAATCCCTCTTTGTGAGATGGGGTCATGGGGTTCAGATGGGCTTATTGCTTGCGTACCTGGCTCCCTGCTGTGCGGCAATGGCCCTGCCTGAGCTCCTCGACGTGATAGCCATGGTGGCAGTTGATACACCCAGGCTTATGGTCATGGGTGATTTCAACTTGCTGTCCATTGGTGAAACGTCTGAGACGGCTCAGGAGTTCATGGCTTCCATGACGGCCATGGACCTGACCCAGCTAGTTCATGGCCCCACCCACAGGGGGGGACACACTCTGGACTTGATTTTTGTCTCTGGCCAGTGGTTGAGTGGTCTTGTTATAGGGGATATAGACATGGAAACCTTGTCATGGTTAGATCACTCGCTCCTTCGCCTGGACCTTCGAACCGCTACACCCCACCGCAGGGAGGCGGAGCCAATAAGATGGGTCTGCCCCAGGCACCTGATGGATCCTGATAGGTTCCAGATGGAGCTTGGGTCACTTCCTGAGGATCTGGCACATGACTCGGCCGAGGACCTGGTGGCTGCCTGGGATCGGGCAGCTGGTGGGGCCTTGGATCGAGTCCTGCCTCTACAGCCTCTAACCCGGTGCCGATCCCTCGTGGCTCCTCGGTTTACCGAGGAGCTGAGGGAGATGAAGCGCCAGAAAAGATGCCTGGAGAGCAGTTGGAGGGCCAGTCTCGCTGAATCTGACTGAACACTGGTAAGGTCGCATATTAAGACCTACCTAGTGGCGATAAAAGCGGCAAAGTTAAATTACTTTTCCACTCTTATTGCATCAGCAGAGAATCGTCTGGCTGCCCTGTTCAGGGTGACCCGCTCCCTGCTCCATCCGGGAGTGCGGGAGGACCCCCTGGAGGGCAGGGCTGAGGATTTCGGACAATACCTGTATGACAAAATCACTCAGATCTGGGGGGATTTGGACTCTGACTGGGTAGATTCAGGCAGGGTGACAAAAAACAGTCTTGAGAATGTTATCTGGGAAGAGTTTGACTCTGTGACTCTGGATGACGTGGACAGGATTTTGGGGAGACTTAGTGCGGCCACATGTTTACTGGACCCGTGTCCCTCCTGGTTAGTACTGGCTTCCCAGAAGGTTACACGAGGCTGGCTCCAGGGAATTATTAACGCTTCGTTGAGTGAGGGTTACTTCCCCACTGCCTTGAAAGAGGCGGTGGTGAGGCCTCTCCTCAAGAAGCCCTCCCTGGACCCGGCAGTATTGGCCAACTACCATCCTGTCTCCAACCTTCGCTTCGTGGCGAAGGTTGTTGAGAGTGTGGTCACGCGACAGTTTCCATAATTCCTGGAGGAAACGTCTTATCTAGATCCATTCCAGTCGGGTTTCAGGCCTGGGCACAGCACGGAAATGGCATTGGTCGCATTGGTAGATGATCTCTGGAGGGCTCGGGACAGGGGTTGCTCCTCTGTTCTAGCCCTGTTAGACCTCTCAGCGGCTTTTGATACCATCGACCATGGTATCATGCTGCACCGGTTGGAAGAGTTGGGGATGGGGGGCACCGTGTTATGGTGGTTCTCCTTTCTCTCTGACCAGTCGCAGTTTGTGTTGGCAGGGGGGCAGAGGTCGACCTCAAGGCCTCTCATTTGTGGAGTGCCTCAGGGGTCGGTCCTCTCGCCCCTCCTGTTCAACATTTATGTGAAGCCGCTGGGTGAGATCATCCGTGGCTTTGGGGTGAAGTACCACCAGTACGCTGATGACACCCAGCTGTACATCTCCACCCCAGGCCACCCCAACGATGCCCTTGAAGTGATGTCTCAGTGCCTGGAGGCTGTGCGGATCTGGATGGGGAGAAACAGGCTCAAGCTCAACCCTTCCAAGACTGAGTGGCTGTGGTTCCCGGCATCCCAATATAGTCAGCTGACTCCATCGCTGACTATTGGGGGCGAGTCTTTGGCCCCCTCGGAGAGGGCGCGCAATCTGGGAGTCCTCCTGGATACGCAGCTGTCCTTGGAGGAACATCTGACGGCTGTAGCCAGGGGGACCTTTTGTCAGATTCGCCTGATTCGCCAGTTGCGACCCTTTCTTGATCGGGATTCCGTGTGCACAGTCACTCATGCCCTCGTCACCTCTCGCCTGGACTACTGCAATGCTCTCTACATGGGGCTCCCCCTGAAGAGCACCCGGAGGCTCCAACTGGTCCAGAATGCGGCTGCGTGGTAATTACAGGAGCTGCTTGGTGCTCCCACATAACACCACTCCTGCGTGAGCTGCACTGGCTCCCAGTGGTCTTCCGGGTGCGCTTCAAGGTGTTGGTTACCACCTTTAAAGCTCTCCATGGTATAGGACCTAGTTATCTTCGAGACCGCCTGCTGCTACCGACAACCTCCCATCGACCCGTGTGCTCCCACAGAGAGGGCCTCCCGGGGTGCCATCAGCCAAACAATGTAGGCTGGTGACCCCCAGGGGGAGGGCCTTCTCTGTGGGGGCACCTACCCTGTGGAACCAGCTGCCCCCAGAGATAAGGAGAATCCAAGACCTCAGTGCCTTCCGCCGTGCCCTTAAAACTTTCTTTTTCCAGCAAGCCAGGCTGGCTTAACATATTTTTATGGGGTAGGGGCCGTTTTGGGCCATGTGTTGCCGAATGGGAAGGAGGTTCCGGTAGCGTATTTTTCACAGACCCTCTTGGCAGCTGAATGGAACTATGCCCAAATAGATAAGGAGGGCCTAGCGATAGTAAAGGGGGTAAAAAAGTTCCATGATTTCCTTTACGGCAGGCCCTTCACCATCTTAACTGATCATAAGCCGTTGTTGGGACTTTTCGCACCCGATCGCCAGACGCCACAGGTACTCTCACCCCGGGTTCTTAGGTGGTCCATATTTCTGGCTGGGTATCAGTACTCTCTGGTATATCGGAAGGGCAAAGCCATGGGGCATGCTGATACGCTGAGTCGCCTTCCATTACCAGAGAGTGGGCCTGACTCCGCCCTGGCTCATGCCATGATGCTCCTGGAGGACCTCCCAGATGCGCCCCTCCACGCCAAGGACATTGCAAAATACTCATCTAGGGATCGAGTCATCTCCCGGGTCCTGGACTGGGTGGGGAGGGGGTGGCCGGAGGCCAAGCCGGGCCCAGAGTTTACGGCATATGTTGAGAAGCAAGGGGAGTTATCAGTGCACAAGGGGTGTCTGTTGTGGGGGTGCAGGGTGGTGGTTCCACCCCCGCTACGCAAACGGGTCATGGAAGCACTGCATGAAGCACACCCCGGGGTAGTGCGAATGAAAGCCCTTGCCCGAAGTTATGTGTGGTGGCCCAAGATCGATAAAGAAATTGAGACATGGGTTCGGGGTTGTGGGCCCTGTCAGGAGTCACGTCCAGTTCCGCCCCGCGCTCGAGGGCAGACATGGGAGGACACCCGGAAACCATGGTCCCATCTCCATGTAGATTTTGCTGGGCCAGTACGGGGACAAATGTTCTTTATAGTAGTGGATTCCCACTCGAAATGGTTAGAAGTTGTCCCCGTTTCCACCACGTCTACGGCCGTTACGGTCAGAGCTTTGAGAAAGCTGTTTGCCACTTTTGGGCTGCCTGATACCCTTGTGTCAGACAATGGTACAGCTTTCACATCAAGGGAGTTCTTAGAGTTTACTCGGAAGTACGGTATCCGACACATACGGTCGGCGCCGTTCCATCCTGCCACGAATGGTCAGGTCGAACGTATGGTGCGTATGGCCAAGGAGGGGCTCAGGCGATTGGGGAATGGGGACTTACAACATCGTTTAGCCCAATTTCTAATTGCACAGCATACCACCCCCTGTACAGTGACAGATTATAGTCCTGCTGAGCTGCTTATGGGGCGAAGGCTCACCACCTTATTAGATAGGCTCCATCCCAATATGGCACCCATTCTAAGGCCCAATACGGAGAATAGGGGAGCACCCAGGGGGTTCTTCCCCGGGGACCCAGTATATATTCAGAACTATGGAATTGGCCCGGTTTGTTTGCCTGGCTATGTGATACGGGTCAAGGGGCCCACCTCATATGAAGTCTCCACAGAGCGGGGGGCCATCTGGGGATGTCATATTGATCAGTTGAGGCGGAGGGTAATCCCTCCAGAGGAGGAGATGGAAGTGTTGGAGCATCCGCACCTCCCAGAGCCACAGGGGGAACTTGCCCTACCCAGCCCTGTAGGGCTGGAGCAAGAACCGGCAAGGTTGGAGATCCCCGCTAATTTGGAAGCCAGTCGATCTCAGCCGGAGACGGGGCCGGTGGATGTGATCGTGGAACCCCTAGTGGCTAAAACTCCAACTATTACTGGGGAGGGGGCCACCTCCCCAGAAAAGATCTTGCCACGCAGGTCGTGCCGAGAAGGGCGGTTGCCCACATACCTTAAAGACTATGTCTGTGGGGCAATTCGCACTTAGAGGGGAGGAGTGTTGTGTCTTGGGATCGGCTTGCCTGTGCTTCCAGGTTGCAATGGCCCCGCCCGGTGATTATTTGTTCTACTAACATTTGTTCTACTAACAGCTGGCCGGGGTTTTAGGCCCAATCAGCTTTGCTGGTCAATTACTCCACCCAGTGGCCAGCCTGTAGCAGCAGCCTTAACAGTATATATTCTTGGTCTGTTTCTGGTTAAGAAAGCTTGTTCTAGCCTTTTACTACTTGCTTTTATCATGTAATAAAGAGATGCTGAAGTCACTTGGAGTTGCCTGGCTCATTGGAACCCACTACATTTCAATCTTCTTCCTCAACAACAGCCCCATACACTGGTACACAGGTAAACAAAAACTAGTAGCCAAATCCACCACCAAGGCAGAGTTTGTCTGTATGTCCAAGGTCGCTAATAACCTAACTTGGTTCGATGACTTACTCAATGATATTTGGACAGAACCATTGTACCCTATAGTTATCCATGAGGACAATAAAGCAGCCATCGAAATATCAAAAGCCGACACAGTTGGTCAAAGGTCACGCCACATTGATATAAAATGCAAACACGTCAGACAACTCTCAGAGATCGGTTTCATTAGAGCCATACATTGTGATACCGAGGAGCAAACAGCAGACATACTTACCAAGCCATTACAACAAAAACAGCACGCATACCTTATGTCAAAATTATGTGTTTATATGTAAATCATATGTGTATCAGACATTTAGAGAGGGTTTTGTCACGTAAAATGTCTAACCTGTATATATGCACCCACTACCCCATGGTCCATCAAGGGTTAATGCTACTACAGAACCCATAACTCCCACAATCCCACCTTACCTTGACTCCTCCCACTGAGTACAAAAGGGCCATCCACATGGGCATCTGCCAGTTCCAGATGTATACCTGAGAAGAAAGGACATAGGTCAGTTACCATTGCATACTTAAGCCTGTGATATATTTAAACTGCAAATAAATAATTTGTAACAACTACTACTTTGCATCGAGAGTTATTGGGTTAGATCCTCCCTTTCTAACAAAGAAGACACAGAATACTATTCGATATGGAATAGATTTTATGAATGGGTACAGACAAGAGGTAGAAATTAGAGGAAAAAAGACTACAAATATTTGTACCAAAAATAGAGAAGTTCTATAACTACAATCATCATAATTAACAAAAAATGTAAATAAGCCAATTTAAAAGGAAACTTAGTTAAAACTTTTTCAGTTATATTATTATTCTTAGTACACGTGTTATTATATGAATATTACTATTATTAGTTCATTTGTTAATATTTATTACTATTTTCTATTTGATCTTTTTCTTTTTCTCTCTCTTTCTCTTGTATACCCTGACAATACTCTGTATTCAATAATATTTATGAATAAAACAATTAAAATAAAGAAAGAAAGCAGAACAACTGGTGAAGCGGGTTGTAAAACAGAAAAAAAAAAAGATTTATTTGAACAATCCCAGGGCAGAGAAGGGCAAAAATCTCATATCCTAACTCCAGCCTTTCAGGAGAAAGAATCAGAGAGCAAATTATTGAGTGTAGCCGTCTCCCAAAAAGCACAGGACAAAGGGGACCCAGAAGAATTCCCAACTGTTAAGTCTACACTTCACAGTGTGTCCAGTTACAGCAAGTGGTGCTGATAAGGTCATTAAACGAGCCACTGCAGTTAAGGGAATTGTGGTCATTAAAGCAAATCTGGGTTTCCGACAAGCGAGGTGGAAACCAGTTAGGGAAGGTCACAAATTGGTGATCATGAGATTTTGTTGCTCAAAGAGGTTGCATAAACCCCAAGGAGAAGATGCAGCCTTGGGCCTGTTCCTTTGCTAGCCTGCATCCAGCTTTTCCCACCACCACATTCTGTACACTCCATGACTTTCTGATCGGTAAACCAGATTTGCTTGCAAAGAATGAGGCGTTCTGGGATTTCCATTTTTTTTTTCTGTTCTAAGCACACTTAACCGTTTGGGGCAATCTGCATAATCAATATAATTCAAGGCCTTTCTCTAATACAACAAGGACCTACTTACTTATTTTGGATATTTTTAACCTATCTCGATCAGCCAGAAATTTGGGGGCTTTAGAAAAGGAATAAAGTTCTGTGCGCTCTCTCTCTCTCCCTCTCCCTCTCCCTCTTTCTCTCTCTCTCCCTCTCCCTCCCTCCCTCCCTCCCCAGAGTGGGGTAGGAATGGAGATTTTGCAATACCCTTCCCCCTGGAGTGGGGTGAGAATGGAGATTTTGCATATCCTTCCCCTGCCATGCTCACCAAGCCACACCACGGCCACGAAGCCACACCATGCCCACCAAGCCACGCCCACAGAGCCAGTAGTAAAAAAAAAAATGGATTGCACCACTGGTTGTATGTGTGTTTGTACAAACCTCAGAACTACTCCAGGAAGTGGGGTGGGATGGGGAAGACCTTAGCACACTCTCAAGTGCCCTGTTCTTGGATGCTTGGCATATTTTATTTATTTTTATTTGTCAAACATGTATAAGATAACAGGTATAAGTATAAACTTGAATATGAACACAGGAAATTGATACAAATAAAAGGGAACATTAGGACAGGGATGGTAGGCAGGTTGGTGTGCTTATGCACGCCCCTTACAGACCTCTTAGGAAAGGGGTGAAGTTGACAGTAGACAGTCTAAGGTTAAAGTTTTGGGGGTTTGGGGAAAGAAACCACAGAATCAGGTAGTGCATACCAGGCATTGACCAAATTTTACAGTTCTTCCACTTCCATTTCACCTTCTTGCTTCTTCTCATTTGGCAAATTGCTTGAGCGGTTGCAGAACGCGCCCCTGTCCTGCGAAGCCCGCTGACGCTCTGGGCGTCCTTTTTGGGGGGCATCGAAATTGTTTGTTAAAAACTTCCAGTGATGAAGCCCCTACAACTTCTGAAGCCACTCTCCGAACAGTTTATAACATATAAGCATTATTTGGATATTCCTGCCAACAATCTAGGTCCCCATTTTACCGACCATGGAAGGCTGGAAGACTGAGTCAACCTTGAGCCCCGTCAGGATTGAACTCCATGCTGCGAGCAGAGTTAGCCTGAAATGCTGCATTCTAACCACTGCACCACCATGGTTTCTTAGTCACATACAAATACATACAGTATATGTACAGTATGGTTGGCTTCCCTGGGTTTCTGGAGATTAATATTGAGGTATTAATCAAATTTTCTGCACACAATTCAAACTATGTCTACAAGAGCAGAATGGGACAATTTACAGTCGCCAGGGCGGCAAGTGTGATTGGGTGGGTGTGGCCAGATGGTCTCAGAAGAGTGGGCATGGCAGGCTAGGTGCCGCTGACTCAGCACGGATGGGTGGACATGGCCAGGTGGGGTTGGCCAGGCAGGCACGACCTGGTGGGTGTCAATGGGTGAGCATGGCTGGGTCAGCATGGAACAAGTCACACCAGATAACTGGATGTGGAGATAACACCAGCTCCTCACCTTCAGAACTGCTGGTTGTGCCCAGTTCTCTTACTCCCCAGCAACACTGATTGGGAATGGCCATGGAGGAGAAATAGAGATAGAGATAGAGATAGAGATAGATAGAGATAGAGATAGAGATAGAGATAGAGATAGAGATAGAGATAGAGATGATAGAAATAGAGATAGAGATAGAGATAGAGACAGAGATAAAGATAGAGATAAAAATAATAGAAATAGAAATAGAAATAATAGAAATAGAAATAGTAATAGTAATAGAAAAAAACAGAGACTCAGATTCAGCAACTTGAGGAGCAGCATCCCTAAAGATCAAGAGAGATTCCTGAAAGACATATTGCTACCCTTAGGCTATATCAACAGAAGCTTGCAAGTCTTGCAAAAATAAACGCACATAATGGCCTTCAGTAAATCTATGAGGTGACCCCCCACTGTACTCCTGTGCTCAGCAATCCTTACCACACCTGAAGAAGCTGCTCCAAGAGGGACCCCAAATCATTAGCGTGAAAGAGGAGCAGATGGGAAGGATTGCAACCAGTGGAGCAAAGTGAAGATGGGAGAGAGGATAGAGGGCTATAAAACTGTCTATGATATGTAGAGAAAGGCTTGTTTCCTTTCTCACAAAGCCATTCATATTTTGCCAAGGGAGATCCTTTGAAAAAACCCAAACCCAATGAAATTTCCTGCTTCCAAAATACCCCCCAAACAATGTAGAAAATTCTACCAGCAAACACGAGTTTTCCTGTAATGTTCCCCAATGTTTTTCTCACTACAGGCTCATCCCCAGTAACTACCAGCAGTTCCTTGCATTGATGTTTGCTGTCTCCGAGGTCAATAAGGATTTTCTTCTGCTCCCCAACATCTCCCTTGGCTTCCACATGTATGCACATTTCCAGAGGGAGATATATATTTCCTTAAACAGCCTCTCCATCCTCTCCTCGCGAGGCCAAGTGGTTCCAGGTTACAAATGTGACCTGAAGGACACTCTGCTCTCCGTCATTGGGGGTCTCATCTCCAAATTCTCAAGGCAGATGGCCCCCATCTTCAGCATCTTTAAGGTCCCACAGGTAAGGAGGCTCCATTGGATATAGTATGGAGTAGACAAAGATGAGAAATATACACAGAAGACAAAAATAGCTTTTTAGTGAGCTTCTGACTCTTTGTTTATGTTTGATGAAATTAATAAACTCATTTCTGCTAATTAGAATGTCTATTTAAAAAGACATAAGAAATCTGACAAGAAACTCCTGATCTCTATTAACCTTTTAAAAACTCCTTCCCTGGCCTAAAATGGTTTTTTAATTGGGATTTTAAATTCTATGGATTTGGGGTTTTAAATTTGGGTAGCCAATGATTTAATTCTTTTAATTATCTTAACTTTTGCATTTGTATGTTTTTTAATTTTGGCTGTTCACCGCCCTGAGTCCCTTCTGGGAGAAGGGCGGTATACAAATTAAATTAATAAATAAATAAAATAAATAATCCTGTCAAGAACAAGGAGAGAGATTCAACCTAGAAATGAGGAATTTTCTGACAGTGAGAACAATCAACCCATGGAACAGAAGTTGCCTTTGGAAGTTGTAGGAGCTTCATCACTGGAGACTTTCAAGATGAGATTGGACTGCCATTTGTCCAAAATGGTGTAGGGTCTCCTGCTTGGGCGGCGGGGTGTGTGTGTGTTGGACTATATGACCTCCAAGGTCCCTTCCAACTCTTGTTAATCTCTATGATCTGTAAATTTCTATTGTTTCTGTTTCTGTGCTGACTGCATTCCTGCGGTTTTGTTATTGCAACTAAGTATTCACCTGTTAAATGGTTCTTGGGTGTCTGCCCAGGCCGGAGCTATTAACTGAAGGGAGAGAGAAGGAAGCCTAGAGGCTAGAATTTTTCTGATGAGGAAATGGCTATGTGGTTATTTCTTCTTCTTTTCTTTTCCCTTCCTTTAGTTAATTACAAACAAGCAGGAATGTCTGAGGTGTGTGTGAGCTACTGGAATCAGCAGGCAGGCAGGCAGCCTTGACTATTCGGCCAGTTCTGAAAACTCCACAAAGAGTTAACAAACGGTTCTTCTGAACCGGTGTGAACCGGTTCAATCCCACCACTGGCTCTTCCTAAGAATGGAAGGACATTAAGTTTGCCTCTCAGAGAGAATCAGCCTGACTGCTAGGGCCATAAATCACACAATGAAAGTCACCACAAAACTTTCCTTTGTCTTTGAAATACTTTACTTTGTCCCTTTTCCCAGCTAGGTGCTGGCTTTGAGTTCAGTGTGGGAGACAGAATTGATTTTCCTTCCTTCTTCTGGATGAATCCCAAGGAATCTCCTCAATATGTGGGTTTAGTGCAGCTGCTCCTGTATTTCCAGTGGAACTGGGTTGGTCTTATGGCCCCTGAAGATGACAGAGGAGAACATTTCATCTCAACTCTGACGCCAATACTCCAGGAGAAGGAGATCTGCCTGGCCTTCACTGAAAGGTTGAAATCAGATGATCTTCAAATTACACTCAGTAAATTAGTTCGCATTTTCATAACCTGGTCTAAAATCGAAGTGTTTATTATCTTTGGAGACTCCACTGTTACTAGCTGTGTACAAGGGGCGCTGGCTTTTTTTGAAAAAATCAAAAGGATATCATTTAGGAAAATTTGGATATTAACTTCCCATTGGAAATTTAGTATGAATGAATCTCAAGACACATTGCAATATATAAAACCTTTGCATGGGGTCTTGCATTTTAGGGACCACTCCAGGGATGTCTCTGAATTCAGCCACTTCCTCCTGTCTTTAGACCCCTTGAACCCCCAAGGAGACGTCTTTCTCCCTCTATGGTGGGAAGCAGTCTTTGGCTGCAAGATCCATAAATCAGGAAAGATCCCTCCAAAAGGGGAAAAACAATGTACAGAAAAGGAGAATCTGCAGAATGTGCCCAATTACACGTTTGAAATACGGATGACAGGAGAAAGTTACAATATCTACAATGCCATTTATGCTGTGGCACACGCTTTACATGCATTGTATGGATTCAGAGTTGGACTGATCAGGATGAGGCTTGGAAAGAGGATCTCAAATGTCCAGTCATGGCAGGTAATTGCTGTGACTTGTTACTCAGTCCACAGATGCATAAAGAGGAAGCTAGAGGCATTTAAGAAGAGACAGGACAGCCACTTGTCTGAAATGGTAGAAGATCTCCTGCTTGAGCAGGGGGTTGGACTAGAAGACCTCTAATTGTCTATATTTCTATGTCAACCACAGCACACAGCAGGACTCAGAGAGGTCCCAATGGGCTCCTGGTTTGAAATTCATCAGAATTTTCTGCATAAAAGGCTAAAATGTTGGACCTCTCTGACCAGTGAAGTGACCAACCAGGGCAGGTGCTTCCTTCCACATGGCCCAGTTGGTCAGACTTAGTTCCTGCATTCTGCTGCCTTTGACTATGAACTAGAGAAAATCAATGGAATTTTCCATGGTTGTGATAGAAATCATTTATTCATTTCAAACATTCATTTATCAGTTAACAAGACCTTGGGACAAAGGAACTATTTCAAACTGCAGGTAACCAAGTATCACAAGAGGGAAAACACTATAATTAAATTTGGGATCTGGAGGTAAAATTTTTGTATGCCTTGCATATTTTGATGAAACTGGGGTTGGAAACCATGCCCAGTAATAAAGGGAAACTTTTATAGTTTCAGAGTTAAATATTTGGCATTACTCTTGATTCTTCAGATCTCCAGCAAGAGCTCTAGCTTTTCAGACATAAATTCATCTTCTCAAGATGCCCTTTATGTGATGATAGACGCCATGATGTCTCATTTGTAGGTCTAGTGCAAATACTCCTGTTTCTGAAGGTCTCCTTTCTTTCAGATTCTTTCCTATTTGAGGAATGTGCAGTTCAACAACAGTGCTGGAGATGAAGTCTCCTTCTCAGAAGATGGACTGGGATCTGCTCGTTATGATCTTCTCAACTGGGTTTTCCTCCCCAATCAATCTTTTGTCCCCATGAAGGTTGGGCAAGTAAATCCTAAGGGACCCCCAGGCCAGGATTTCACCATTAAATCTGATGGAATCGTCTGGGCCACAAAGGTGAGCTGCAAGGAAATGTTGTAAATTCAGGAAAATATTCATTCTCTTCCTGAAATGCAGAACATCTTTCTAACTTGAAAAATAATCAATTGAATCAGAAATCATTTAGTGAACAATCTGTTTTGCACGTAACACCTTTGAGGACTGATTCATGTCATTCCACAAAGGGTTAGGCTTGGGAACAACATCTGCTTGAAACACAGGATGCAATTACAGGAAGCAACAGTGATTTCCATGGACCATTTCCACTCAGTTGTATCCTCATGGTTCTTTCTTTTGGAAATGCTGTAGTCCAATCACAACCCTTCCTCTGCAGGCTGAGATTCCAGATCCAATCTCCCACATCCATGGGTGTGTCAGGAATGCCAGTGTCCTGACTTCCTCAGGAGTGTTCCTGATTTCTGATAGATGCTGGTAAACTATTTCTTTAGAAGAGCTGCTGAACATAGAAGTAAGAATAAGGAAGTGAAATAGGAATAGAAAAAAGAATGAATGCATCAGGTTCATTGCTTGGGTCATCTCAAGCATTTCTCTTTTCTCTTTCAGACTATCCCCATTGCCAGGTGTGGAAGGAAGAGGTGCCATGCAGGAGAGAGGAGAAGAGTTCCAGAGGGAAAGCAGGTTTGCTGCTACCAATGTCACCCTTGTCCAGAAGGGACAATTTCTAATCAGACAGGTAGACTAGACTTCAAATGTAAATCTTGCAGGCTCAAGGAAGCCATTTAATAGATCAAAATATTTTTTGCTATTGTGGTCATTTTTTATAAGATTGACATGCACTCATACTTTTCAGTAGAACCGTTTTGTTTACAGATCTAAACTTCCCTGGCCACAGAGGTCACCTTTCCCAATCCTCAACAATTCCATGCAGGACAGTTTTAGGGAAGCATTTATGACTCTCCAACTTGCATTTCCACTCCTACCGTGTTTCCCCGAAAATACAACCTAGTCAGAAAGTAAGTCCTAGCTTGATTTTTACACCCTAACCCAATATAAACCCTACCCCCAAAACAAGCCCTAATTAAGACGCCACCCACTCCAGGGTGCACGGGTAAAAATTAAGCTAGGATGGGGATGGGAGTGGCCAGGTTGATGCCATTCCCCAAACTGCTGGCATGTTTCCTCTTTGCACTGGGTAGACCGGGCCGAAGCCACGCTGATGGGGCCGAAGTGACGCAGGCCCGATGTTTCCTCTTTGCACAAGATAGATTGGGCCAAAGCAATGAGGGCTAGCCACTTACATTTTCCAGGATAATCCTGCAGGCCGGATCTGGCCACATTGAGTTTGACACCCCTGCCCAGTGGTGGGATTCAAATAATTTAACAACCGGTTCTCTGCCCTAATGACCGGCTGGGTAGGTGTGGCTTGGTGGTCATGGGTGGGTGTGGCCCACACTCAGCCACGCCCCTCATGGCCACTCCTCACCTGGCCTGATAAGATAAGGCCAACGGCACTGTTGGGGATAGACAGCTAGCCCTAGTTGGGTTCCTAACTTCAGCCAGGCTGATATGCAGCCATCCAGCTTTGCGCCTCTAATCGCGCGTTAGGCTAAGTTCAAAAAAGTTGGGAAACTAGACGTTTTGGCTTAGAGGGCTGCACTGCCCCCGCAATCTGGCCTCTTTGGGGATTGTGCATTGGCAGTATGCTCTTCCCCCCCCCCTTTTCCCCCTTTTACACAAAGAAATGAAAACCAATTTTGCGCTCTGAGGCGCCACCAAGCTCTCTCAGGCACAACTCCCCTGAGTGTCGCAATGCAGACAGAATGCGGAGGAGGAAGCAGATTTCCTCCCTGGCCCATACATTTCCCTTGAAGCACAAGGCTTCCCTGCCATGCCCGCTCCAGTTGCTTCCCCTTGGCTAATGCCTAGTGAGGGGGAAGTAGCTCTGCCATGAACAGGTGGAGATGGAGGGTGGGGGGGGTGCCAGAGCGATGCTCCTACTCTGTAAAATCTTCCCTTACCCTCCTGTATAAAAATCGGGACCTTTTTACTCCATCCGGTGTAAAGCCCGGCTGTTAAATTACCACCCACCCCCATCAAAGAGGATCCTGGGCACTGTGCTCAATAGGGAAATGAGAAAGGGAGCTGCCGGCATGAGGGAAAGATGAGCAGCAGGGAAAGACGAAAAGAGGCTTCCTTTCCTCACACTGGCTGCTCTGTTGCCATTTTCTCCATTGCAGTGCCGCACCCTGGAGCTTCCCCCAACCGACCCCAGGTCCTTGCTTCCCCCAAGCAGTAGGAGAAGGGAGAAGAGAAGACTGCTCTGTTGCCCTTTTTGCTGTTGCAGCGCCTTGGAGCTTGCCCCACCCACTACAGGCCAGTCCCTTGCTTCCCCCAAAGCATTTCTTTGCCTACCTCCTGAATTCCCCTCTGTCGCATTTTTCCATCACGTTCCTCGCCATTGTGTGCAGGGAAACAAGTTTGTGGGACTAAAAAAAACCCTTCAATCAATCAATTCCAACTTTGCAAGATCTTTTTTCTTTTTTGCGAGAAGTTGGAAATCAGGAGGTAGGCAAAAAAATGTTTGGGGGAAGCGAGGACATCTGGGAGGTGGTGGGTAGGGCAAATTCTTCTGTCCACAAAAAACTTGTCTTTGATGGCTGGCACCGAAAGGCAGAGCAACAGCTGCTTGGAAGAAGCTATTCAACCTGGGAATGAGGAATACCCAGGCCAACTAGTGGGACGGGGCAGGGCCAGCCACTGGTGCAATCAGCCGGGTCTCCGAATTGCGCAAAGTCTTAACAATCGGTTCTCCCGAACTGGTCCAAGCCAGCTGAATCCACCTCTGCCCCTGGCTTAGACAAAGACTTTTGATTTCAGATGCAGCTCACTGTGAACCCTGTCCAGAAGACCAATTTCCCAACAAGGACAAGGACCACTGCATTGTCAAGAAGCTCCACTTCCTTGCCTATCAAGACACCCTGGGATACATCTTAGTTTTTCTCACTCTTTTCCTCTCTGTGATCACTTCTGCAGTCCTGGTGATTTTCTATAAGCACCATGACACACCAATTGTCAAGGCCAACAACCGAGATCTCACCTACATCCTCCTGGTCTCCCTCCTGCTCTGCTTCCTCTGCTCCTTCCTTTTCATTGGTCGACCAGGGAAGATCATCTGTCTCTTCCGACAATCTGCCTTTGCCATTCTCTTTTCCCTGGCAGTTTCCTCTGTGTTGGCAAAAACTGTCATGGTGGTTCTGGCCTTCATGGCCACCAAGCCAGGGAACAAGACAAGGAAACTCTTAGGAAAACCACTGACCTACTCCATTGTCTTAGGCTGTCCTCTGGTCCAAGCAGTTCTTTGTGTCACCTGTCTGGGAACCTCCCCTCCGTTTCCCAACTGGGACTTCCACTCCTTGTTTGGAGAGACCATCTTGGAATGTAAGCAAGGCTCAGCTTTAATGTTTTACATTGTCCTCGCCTATTTAGGTTTTTTGGCCCTTGTCAGTTTCACAGTGGCCTTTCTAGCTAGGAAACTGCCTGATAGTTTTAACGAAGCCAAGTTCATTACTTTTAGCATGCTGGTCTTTTGCAGTGTTTGGATCTCCTTCCTCCCCACCTACCTGAGCACCAAAGGGAAGTCCATGGTGGCTGTGGAAATCTTCTCCATTTTGGCCTCTGGAGCTGCTCTCTTGGGTTGTATCTTTTTCCCCAAATGCTACATTATTCTTCTGAGGCCCGATCTGAATTGTAGAGAAAATATAATAAGAAACAAAAATTTCTAACTAATGCAGGGATTTGCCTAATTTATATTTGTCTTTGAGGCATGTTTAGAATGTGATAAGATTTCTAATAAATGATGATTATTTATTTATTCATAAATATTCAAATTTCACATGAACTCGCTCTTCCGGAAACTATTGTCTGTGAACTGTCCTTAAACACCACACTTCGCTTCTTACTATGTTACAGAGTCCCTGACTACGATATTGCACATGTGAACAAGTTAACTTCACTACTACAAAGCAAATACAAATCAAATAAACTAAACTAAACTACTAACATGGGCAGCCTCCTCCCCATACCCTCTCATCTTTCTTGGTGACCTCAACCTACCTCTTATTGTTTGGAAAATAAACGAATGTACAACTGAACCCATTCATACAATCCTATACAATGCTGTTATAAATCTAGGTCTAGATCAACTAGTAACTAACAACACTAGACTCAACAACTGCCTCGACCTCATCTTCTGCAACAGCTTAAACTCAATTTATGGACTACAGATAAAAGAACCCTTTTCCAATAGTGACCACAGTATGATTGACTTTTGTCTCAAAATACGCCCTTACAAAAATCATCAAAATAATGGGATACCCAACTACAACTTCAAAAAACCCAACTATGATCTCATAGACACTGACCTCTCATCTCTTGATTGACAAATTCTATTCTCTGGCTGTAACACTGCCGAAGACCATTATAACATTTTCTTGCTTGAAATCAATAGAGTTATTAAACTATATGTACCACTAATAACCATCAAAACCAGGAAAAACAAATTACCCATATCAATAAGAAAGCTCCAATAAAAAAAAAAGAAAAAGAAAAAAGAAAGAAAGAAAGAAAGAAAGAAAGAAAGAAAGAAAGAAAGAAAGGAAGGAAGGAAAATCCTCTGGCGAAAAAACAAAACTGGCTATGTAGCTAACTTTAAAAGCCGCTACAAAAATATATACCACCAAATAAAGACTGAAAGCACCAATTACCAAACCAAGCTAAACAAGAAGAGAACCTCCTTGGCACAAAATCCAACCGCGCCTTCTATAATTTTGTAAACAACAAACTTAAAGACTCAGGATTCATCCCAGCCCTAAAAGGACCTATCGGTAAAGAATGCAATGATGAAGCAGTTAAAGCAAACCTCTTTAACACATTCTTTGGCTCAGTCTTTGTAAACAGCAATGGCTCATGCTCAACATTCCTTAGCTGTACTACTAATGACTACAACGATTTAACACAAATAGATTTCACAGAAGATAACGTTGAAAAGGCACTACGCAGACTAAAACATCTCTATCTATCGGACCTGATGGGCTATGTGCATACTTCTTAAAAAAGGTTTCCACTCCTTTCGGAAAGCCCACTGTTACAACATCACCAAAAAGGCATTAAGAGTTGTAAACCTAATCTTGCATAATTTCTTCTCCAGTAATATCACACTACTAACCAGAGCATGCAAAACATTTGCTAGACCAATTCTCGAATACAACTAATCTGTCTGGAACCCGCACTGCATATCAGACATTAATACAATTGAATGTGTCCAGAAATATTTCACAAGAAGAGTCCTTCACTTCTCTGCTCGCAACAAAATACCTTATGCCACCAGATTTGAAATTCTGGGTTTAGAAAATTTAGAACTATGCTGCCTTCGGTATGACCAAAGCGTAGCTCATAAAATTATCTGCTACAATGACCTACCTGTCAATGACTACGTCAGCTTCAACCACAACAATACATGAGCATACAATAGATACAAGCTTAAGGTAAACCGCACCAAACTCGATTGCAGAAAATATGACTTCAGTGACAGAGTGGTCAATGCCTGGAATGCACTACCTGACTCTGTGGTTTCATCCCAACCCCACCAAAATTTTGGTTAAAATGTGGTTTTGCTCCCCAACTGGATCTTCCAACCCCCGTAGAGTGCACAGTAGGTCAAGAGCCTTGGTAGTACAGGGGTTTAAGGCACCCTGTTATTAAGCTGGTTATTAAGACCAGCTGCCTGCAATTACTGCAGGGTTTGAATCTCGCCAAGGCTCAAGGTTGACTCAGCCTTCCATCCTTTCTAAGGTAGGTGAAATGAGGACCCAGTTTGTGGGGGCAATAAGCTGACTTTGTATAAATATACAAAAGTATGAAGGCTATTGCTTAACGCATTGTAAGCCGCCCTGAGTCTTCAGAGAAGGGCGACATATAAATCAAATTAAAAAATAATAATAATAAAAAAAAAGTCATCATGTAAACCAGCTCATAGAAAACTCAGGGCGGTGAACAGCCAAAAATAAAACATTTGTACGCAAAAGTTAAAATAGTTTTAAAATAATTAAATAAAGTTTGGCCCATAATTTAAAACATTTCAATTAAAATCAGTATCAATTTTAAAAACCAATATAAAATCAGGCCAGCCCGGCTAATTGAAAGAAATAGGTTTTAAGGGCCCGACGAAAAGTCTGGAGGTCTGGGATCACTCGTATCTCTGGGGGTAGATTGTTCCAGAGGGTAGGTGCCATCACAGAGAAGGCTCTCCCCCTGGGGGTCGCCAGCCGACATTGTCTGGCTGACGGCATCCTGAGGAGGCCCTCTCTGTGAGAGTGAACTGTGGTGGGAGGCAATTGGTAGCAGAAGGCGGTCCCATAAGTACCCCGGCCCTAAGCCATGGAGTGCTTTAAAGGTGATCATCAACACCTTGAAATGCACCCAGCTTGCACAGGAGAGGAGTGCCCCGTCACTCCCATAATCCCCTGCGTGGCCTCATTCTGCACCAGTTGGAGCTTCCGGGTGCACCCCAAGGGGAGCCCCATATAGAGAGCGTTAAAATAGTCCAGGCAAGAAGTGACGAGTGCTTGAGTGACCGTATGTAAGGAGTCCCGATCTAGAAAGGGGCATAACTGGCGTATCAAGCGAACCTGATAGAAGGCCCCCCTGGCCGTCATATGCTCTTCTAAAGACAGCTGTGCATCCAGGAGGACGCCCAAGTTGCGGGCCCTTTCCGTGGGGGCCAGTGATTCGCCCCCAATAACCAGCGATGGCGCCAGCTGGCTATACCAGGATGCCGGCAGCCACAGCCACTCGGTGTTGGAACTGTTGAGTTGAAGCCTGTTTCTCCCCATCCAGACCCACACAGCCTCCAGGCACTGGGACATCACTTCCAAGGCATCGTTGGGATGGTCTGGGGTGGAGATGTATAGCTGAGTATCATCAACATACTGATGAAACTCCACCCCAAAACCACGGATGATCTCACCCAGTGGCTTCACATAAATGTTGAACAGGAGGGGCAAGAGGACTGACCCTTGTGGCACCCTACAAACAAGACACCTCAGGGTCGACTGCTGCCCCCCTGTCAACACAGATTGCAACCAGTTGAAGAGGTAGGAGGAGAACCACTGCAAAACGGTGCCCCCCACTCCCAACCCCTATAGCCGGCACAACATGATACCATGGTCGATGGTATCAAAGGCTGCTGAGAGATCTAACAGGACCAGGATAGAGGAATAACCCCTACCCCGGGCCCTCCAGAGATCATCCACCAACGCGACCAATGCCGTTTCCGTGCTGTACCCAGGCCTGAAGCTGGACTGGAGTGGATCTAAATAGACAGCTTCATCCAGGTACTGGGGAAGCACCACACTCTCAACAACCTTCGCAATAAAACGAAGGTTGGAGACTGGACGATAGTTAGCCAAAACAGCCAGATCCAGGGAGGGCTTCTTGGGGAGGGGCCTCACAACCGCCTCTTTCAAGGCGGCCGGCAGGACACCCTCGCTCAAAGAAGCGTTAATAATCCCCTGGAGCCAGCCTCGTGTAACCTCCCAGGAAGCCAGCACCAACCAGGAGGGACACGGGTCCAATAAACATGTGGTCGCATTCAGCCGTCCCAAGATCCTGTCCACGTCCTCGGGAGCCACAGGATCGAACTCCTCCCAGATAACATTCTCAAGGCCTGCCTCAGTCATCTCGTCTGAACTAAACCAGTCAGCGGCCAAGTCTTCCCGAATCCGAGTTATTTTATCATGCAGATACTGTACAAATTCGTCAGCTCGGCCCTGCAAGGGGTCATCCCATGCTCCCAGATGGAAGAGGGAGCAGGTCACCCTAAACAGGGCGGCTGGGCGATTATCTGATGACGCGATAAGAGCGGCAAAATAGCTATATTTCGCCGCTTTTATCACCACTAGGTAGGTCTTAATATGAGACCTTACCAGTGTCAAGTCGGATTCAGATCGGCTGGCCCTCCAGCTGCTCTCTAGGCATCTTTTCCGGCGCTTCATCTCCCTCAGCTCCTCGGAGAACCAAGGAGCTAAGTGAATAGAACTTCTCTATTTTTAGTACAAATATTCATAGTCTTTCTTCTTCTAATTTCTACCTCTTGTCTGTACCCATTCATAAAATCTATTCCATATCGAATAGTATTCTGTGTCTTCTTCATGCTTTATTTTTAAAGTTAGCCTGTCCATTTCAGCACAGTCCAAAAATTTTCGAATTACTTCCTCATCTGGTGGGGTGCTCTCATTTTTCCAGTATTTAGCAAATATAATCCTTGCTGGTGTCAATATATAGTTGTTCTGTATCCCGAATGCATGAATGAGTCCACTTAAATACCAGCAAGTTTTTGGTTTTTTTTAAAAAATTCAGCTTTTGGACTTCAATTACCAGATATTGTTCCAATATTCGAGGGGCTGCCACAAAGAAGGGTGCTATGGAATGATGGGACCAAACAACATTCCTGGTTCAGCCAGAGACAGTTTATTGCGCAGTTTCAGAACCAGATTTGTATCTGCAATTCTGAACTAAGAAGAGTTCTGATACAACTCCTTTTATACATCTCCAAGACAAAGGATTTTGTGAGCACAGCAGTTTTCCATATATGGTTAACATACATTTGTTACATGATAATTGACACTTTCTAATTACTAAATTCTTTCATTATTTTCTAGTTCATAAGATTATCTTAGCTAAACAACCTTCCTCAGTTCTGTAATTGCTGATGCGTAGATTCATGGCTGCTTTGGATAATAAGTAACTTTTTGTTTCAGATGGATGTCTTTGCATCCTTGACAGCTAGGCCCCTCAGAAGATATATATTACCAAGAATGGAATTTGCTGATTTAGTGTAATCTCTAAACAAGCACATTTCTTTCTTATAATAATGTGAATAAAGAGGGTCCTTCAGTATTCATATTTTTATTTATTTATTTATTTATTTATTTATTTATTTATTTATTTATTTATTTATTTATTTAAAATTTATATACCGCATCTTCTCCTGAAGGACTCAGGGCGGTGTACAGCCAGATAAAAACATGCAATACAAACATTAAAAACAATTTAAAATATATATATTAATTTGGCCCCAATTTAAAATAACAAACCAATTTAAAATATTTAAAAATATATTAAGCTGACCCTGTACTATTCCTACATCATTCACATTAAGGGGTGTGTGTGTGTGTGTCAATTTATTCTCCAAAGCCCCAGAAGGCAGGACAAGAAGCAAGGAATGGAAACAAGGAGAGAAGCCACCTAGAACTAAAGAGAAATTTCCTAACGGTGAGAACACTTTTAGCATTTTATTTTCCCTTTAAAAAATAGCAATGATATGAGAAGTGTTCAAATTGGAATTGAACTGGAATCTCAGTTATTATTATAGTGGTTCTTATCATGTAAGTCCTAAGTGTTTCAGACACTAAACAAATTTGTGCTATGTGCTTGGAGCTCAAAGCATTGTTAGACCAATGCTGACACACCAACTTTACAGTCTGTTTCTGTTGCCCCCCTCTGGGAGGAGGTTTCTAAGTATTTCTAGCAGGACCAGGAACTGGTAGTGGAAATTTTGAGTAGTTTGGAGAACTGGCAAATGCCACCCCTGGCTGGCCCCCGAGTGGGGTGGGAATGGAGATTTTGCAATATCCTTCCCCCAGGAGTGGGGAGGGAATGGAGACTTTGCAGTATCCTTCTCCTGAAGTGGGATGGGAATGGAGATTTTGCAGTATCCTTTCCCTGCCGTGCCCACCAAGCCACACCATACCCACCAAGCCACGCCCACAGAAAATTTTTGGATTTCACCACTGCCAGAAAGCAATCTCCGTAGTATCATTAACTGCAAAAGGTATTTAATACCACACATATATTTGTAAATAGTTTTCACTATAGATAAAACCACTGTTAATCTAAGAAGGCTCTGTTTGCTGTGTACTGTTATAGCTCCTGGGTTTATCACATAATTACTAGTTACGCTGTCTAAACTCTGACAGGTTATGGGCCCAGCACGCTTCCACTACGCCACTCTGCTTCTCCTCTCAGGACAGCATCTCTGGAGATGTTCCTTAGAACCACAATTGAATGCTATGATTGGTAGTTGTGGGTGTAAAGGGGGAGTTTCCCCTTTTCCTGTGTTTTTCTTCTGTGTGCGCTGTATGTTGCTTGTGGTTTACCTCATGATGCCCCTGTTCTCCTGACAATAGAACAGAACAGAACAGAACAGAACAGAACAGAACAACAGAGTTGAAGGGACATTGGAGATCATCTAGTCCAGCACCCTGGGGCCCAAGCAGGAGACCGTACACCATTTCTTTTTTTTTTATTGAAAAAGTTTTTCAAATACAAATTCCCCCCCCTTTTCCCCCCTCCTCCCTAACCCCCCTCCCCCTCCCCCCCGTGACTTCTTCATAATAAAACCCAAATTCATAACAGATTATATAATACTTTACCATCCACTTACTCCATCCCCATATGCTGACCCTTTCTTTCTAATAAAATTATCATATCCCCCTTATACTATACATTTCAAAATAACATTCTACTATAACATTATATAATAATGTTATAACATAACATAATAATATTATTATAACTACCCTTTTTCTACCCCCCATACATATATCTCTTAAGTCATATCTTTTATGAATATTAATATAACATTTCAAAGCAACCTTCCACTATAAAACTATATAATAAATCCTAATTTAACATTTATTCAGTTCATAGTCTACCCATTTCCTTCACCCCCATCGTTATATCTCTTAATTCAAATCTTTTACATATATTCATATCTAAACATAATATCCCTTTTCTTAAACTAAACAATCAATAAACTAACCTGTCTCCACCCACTTTCCTACAAGACTACCATACTTAATAAATCTTAATATCTTTATTCTTCTGCCCACTCCACTAAAAGAAAAATTCCCTTATGTAAATAAAATCCTCTTAAAAAGACTTTAGGCTTGTAGTCCATATAATATCTTCTGTAATGTCTTTCAGCTGGATTATAAACTCCATCACCCATGTTAGGGTAACATCACATCCTAATTCCAACAGTATGTTCGGTATCTTCAATTACCATCTGCCCCCATCAATAGCAAATATCTTCATAATAAGGAAAAAAAAAAACAACCACCCGAGTGACTTTATATTTGTATTCCATATCGTGTTTGTAGAGGTGTCTTTTATCCAGAATATTAATTCCAACCACCGTAATTGGGTAACAGCCAGATCATCTGCGTGCCCCAATTCCATAACACTCTTGCCTTATGACTCAGCATAAACGTAGTATATTTATCAAAGAATCCCAAAAAAAAAAAAAAAGATAATTCCAATCCATTCAGTTTAAGGCCCTTTTCACATCCCAAAAATACAGCACTGCAGAGGTCTGTCACTCTCCTCAGGATAATATAAACCAATACTTTGCCGATTATCTTATCATGTATTCAATCATCTCTTAAATAACTGGCATTACACTGTTGTAGTTTAAAAGTTTTTGTTTTTGTGAGACCTACTTCTTTTCTTGACTTTTTGTGGGTTGGATCTCCATCCTGATTTTCTTTCTGTAAATTGTATATCAGCTATTTGATTTTCATGCTGATCTGTAACTTGATCTTGTTGGTTTTGCTTTTGTGGCTTAAATCTCCATTCTGGTTCTATAAATTGTATATCAACTGATTGATTTCCGTGCTGGTCTGTAACTTGGTAAGTCATCACTTTAGAATCCAGAGCCGCCTCTCTTGTATTTATAAATGATCCAGCTGAGATCTCTAAGGAAGAATCCGAAAGCGGTTCATCTGGAAGAACCTCTGTAACTTGTTGTTTTTCCATTACTTCCAGCTCCTTTTGCTTATCTTGAATTTCTATCTCTTGTTGGTTTTGCTTTTGAACCTTGTAGTAAAATTCTTCCGCTTTTTCAACAGTATTTAACTGATATCTTTCTCCTTGATATCTCAATATTATACCAACTGGAACGTCCCACCTGAATGAAATATTTTGTTTCTTTAGCTCATTCACCAAAAATCCAAATTTCTTTCTATCTTTTAAAATCTTAGGCGGCAATTCTTTATATATCAAGATCTTTCTTCCATACAGTTGTAAAGTAGAATTGAAAGATTTTTGCACAATATCATTTCTCATTTCTTTATCTGTAAAATAAATCACCACATCTCTAGGCAACTGCCTTTGCTTTGCAATCCAAGAATTTACTCTGTAAACCCTGTCAATCTTGCAAGATACCTCCTCAGGATGAACCTTTAAAATCCCGGCCAGAACTTGAGCAGATATTTTTCTTAAATCATCACTATTATTTTCCTGTAACCCTCTCATTCTGACCGCAAATTCTGTAAGCCTGTATTGCATCATTATAATTTCTTTTTCAATTCCTTGCTTTATATCTTCTGCATTGTAAGTCTCATGACCAGCTTCCTTTTTAAACTTTACTTCTAAACTTTTGTCTTGAATATTTATCAAATCTTTTTCAATTATTTGTATTTTATTGTCCAAAGTATAAATCTTGTTATCAACTTCCTCCATTTTAGACTCTAATAACTTGATATTTGTATCCATCTTTATAACAACTTCTGAAAAAGCATTAGTCACTGTTACAATCTTTCGTTGCAAATTATCATACTTTAGTTGTATCATTTCTTTAATTTCTTGCCTAAATTTTTCAAATTTCTGGTTCACAGTCTCGTGGTACCTAGCCATTTCCTCCTGAAGAAATTCTTTTAAATCAAAGCCATTCTGCTGAGTCTGTAAGCTCAAAGCTTGTTCACATAATTGCAAGTGGGGGAACACCCCCCCACACACTGCTTGTTTGTCAGGCTTTATAAGTTTTAACGCCATCCTGCCAACAAACTTTTTTTTAAACAAAAAAAGGAAAACTTTTCCCCAAACAAGATCAAGTACAAAACTCCAAGAAAAAAGGAACTTAAAATAACTATTTTTCTTCCAGATTCTAACCAGCACTATTTATTCCGCTACTTTGTAGCTGTTACGGAAGGACTCTCACTTTCGGCTTTCTTCTACTTCCCAAGCCTCAGCAGTCGCCATTTTAAAGTTTTTTTCTCCTTCACTCTAAAATGCTTGTAAATTCATTAAGGATACTTGCGATTTAGGGTCCCAAGTCCAAGTCTCATCTTTTTTAATTAATCCATCTGTTAGATTCGTTAATTGATCCAGTTCCAGTGCCTAGCTCTGCAAAAAGGCAGAGTTCTCCCGAAGCCCGGAGCAGCGGCGAACGGGAATAGGGAGCCACAACCTGCTCGTCCCCAAGAGTTAAAAAAAAAACTCTGGGGACTTCGCAGAGGGCTCTACCTGCCCTCGCCTGCTCTGACTCACATTTCCATCAGGAAATGGAGTTGTTCGAGCCGCCTTTCAGGTGTAAAGGCGGCTCTTTACAGGCATCGGGGCTGGCGGTCTCAAAGGACCGTCTGGCGGCAGCGGAAGCCAGACCGGAAGTCCGAGACCGTACACCATTTCTGACCGATGGCACTCCAATCTCTTCTTGAAAGCTCCCAGTGATGAAGCTCTCACATCTGAAGGCAACTTCTGTTCCATGGGTTGATTGTTCTCACTTTCAGGAAATTTCTCCTTATTTCTAGGTTGAATCTCTCCTTGGTCAGTTTCCATCCATTATTCCTTGTCTGACCTTCAGGTACTTTGGAAAATAGCTTGACCCCCTCCTCTATGTGGCATCCCTGTCTGCTGTAAATACGAATGTGAAAAATATTTATTTATAGAAAACTAGAAATTCGTGTCAGTGTCTATGATTTCATCTGGACACCTGCTGCACACTTCCTTGATGATGGTGATGTTTTGTTGTTGATTTTTTGTTCCGCCTTCTGGTCCACTTCATCCACATCCTCTTCCTCGCTGCCCTCTGACTCGCTCCGCACATCCTTTTCCACCTACAACAGAGAAACAGAGACGTCACCTCTCTGCTTGGCTGGAGTCCATCAGAGAGCAAAAACCCTTTTGGGGGACACACAACTGGCCTTTTGCACTGGAGATACAACCCAAGGGCCATGCTATGTTTTGCATGGCATACAGGCAAGCCCATGGCTCTTTAGAAGAAGAAGGGGCTTCAAAACATTTAAGAGGCATGGGAGCTTCAACCCCCTGCAAAGTTGAGATATCCACATTATTTCTGATGTCTCTTCAAAAACCCAATCCATGGTCATTCTCCTCTTCTGAAGCTCTGGGGTTGAGGGTTGCAGTAGGACCAGTGGTGAAATCCAATTTTTTTTTTACTAGTAGTTCTGTGGGCGTGGTGTGGTTTGGTGGGTTGGTGGGCATAGCAGGGGAAGGATAGTGCAAAATCTCCATTCCCACCCCACTCCAGGGGAAGGATACTGCAAAATCTCCATTCCCACCCCACTCTGGGGCCAGCCAGAGATGGTATTTGCCGGTTCTCCGAACCACTCAAAATTTCTTCCGGTTCTCCGAACTGCTCAAAGTTTTCACTACTGGTTCTCCAGAACCTGTCAGAACCTGCTGGATTTCACCCCAGAGTAGGACTCCCACTTGACTACAGGATTGTACATTTTGGGGGGGCATTTTATATCATGAAAACAAAGATGAGTGGCCCCTCCATAACAAATTGCCAGAAAGACCTGAAATTGAGATGCTGTAGCATGGAGTCTTTTTGGTGTCCCTGAAAACTTTCTGAAGAGTTTTAGTGTGCTTCCTTTGCTGTTGTAGAGGGGAGGGGTACAAGATCCCTTATTTGGGTCCTGACGTTTAATATGCCCCCCCCCCAAAGAAAACCCAACAACTCTGGGGTTAGGATTTTCAGATTGTGTCCAGTGCTGACAACAGGGCACCCTATAGACTGGGTATTGCGGTGAGTTTGATCCCATGTCTTTTGCCCACTGCCATTATAAGGCCATCCTTTAGGAGTGTGTGGCAATGTAACAGTTTGTGTCAAAAAGTCTATTTTTGGATTTATTTAGGGAGCATTGTTGAATCTATGTGGTCTGTTACGTTCCAATTCTCAGCCACCTATCACTGATGAAAGCATCACTGAGCAGAGGTGTCCAGAAAGCAAAGGGTAGATGGGGAATCTGGTTTTGGAGCTGTGAGTACAGGGGTGAAATCCAGCAGGTTCTGACAGGTTCTGGAGAACCGGTAGCGGAAATTTGGAGTAGTTTGGAGAACTGGCAAATGCCACCCCTGGCTGGTCCCAGAGTGAGGTGGGAATGGAGATTTTGCAATATCCTTCCCCCTGGAGTGGGGTGGGAATGGAGATTTTGCAATATCCTTCCCCCTGGAGTGGGGTGGGAATGGAGATTTTGCAATATCCTTCCCCCTGGAGTGGGGTGGGAATGGAGATTTTGCAGTATCCTTCCCCTGGAGTGGGGTGGGAATGGAGATTTTGCAATATCCTTCCCCCTGGAGTGGGGTGGGAATGGAGATTTTGCAGTATCCTTCCCCTGCCACGCCCACCAAGCCACACCACACCCACCAAGCCACGCTCACAGAACCGGTAGTAAAAAAATTTGGATTTCACCACTGCCAGAAAGCAAGGTGGGGAATCTGGTTTTGGAGCTGTGAGTATGGCCATTCTGTGTCAAACAGAAGACCACAGTGGGGTTCAAACTCCTTTTTCTCTCTTGTTTTAATGAAGGAAGTGCTTCCGGCAGGATGTTATTGGTGCCTGAATGTAATAGTAGCCCAAAGGCTGAGAGTGGGCCTCGTGCCTCAGCAGGAAGTAAAAGAAACGGGCGTCTGAAACGGTGGATGGGGAGCGCTTGCTTCTCCTTTGAGGAGAGGACATTTGTGAAAGTGCAAAAAATCATCTGCACCAGAAGTTGCAGCCTTCGTCAACCAAGGCACACATCTCAATTGCCACCCACAAACATTCCAAATGAATGAATGAAATTACGCAACCAAGCAGGGACTCCCCTTCACTACCACTGAATTCCCCCCTCCCAACAGCCCTCTTAAATGATAGCAATAGCACTTAGACTTCTATACTGCTTTACAGCGCTTTACGGTCCTCTCTAAGCGGTTTACAGAGTCAGCCTCTTGCCCCCAGCAAGAGGTCCTCATTTTTACCGACCTTGGAAGGACGGAAGGCTGAGCCAACCTTGAGCCTGGTGAAAATCGAACTGCCAAATTACAGGCAGTCAGCAGACGTAGCCTGCAGCGCTGCACTCTAACCACTGCGCCACTGAGGCTCATACATCTGGACGGAACAAAATAGAGCACACATTTCCCCTGCAGAGTTTATAATCTCCAATTCAAACTGGGAAAAATGAAAGACAAGAGCGAGTTATCAGCAGGACCAAGGAATCTTGCGCCAGACTCAACAGTGATAGTACAGTGGTTTAGTGCACCCTGTTATTAACACAGCTGCCTGCAATTTCTGCTGGTTCGAATCTCTCCAAGGCTCAAGGTTGACTCAGCCTTCCATCCTTTCTAAGGTAGGTGAAATGAGGACCCAGTTTGTGGGGGCAATAAGCTGACTTTGTATAAAATATACAAAAGAATGAAGGCTATTGCTTAACGCATTGTAAGCCGCCCTGAGTCTCCGGAGAAGGGCGGCATATAAATCAAATTAAAAAAACAAACAAACCACGGAATAAAAATGAAGGTGGAGCAGGGTTAAACCAAAGTAATTGGTGGTCTCCCCCCCCCACCCCAATACGTGCCTTCTGTTCCCACCTTCCTGAGTGTGGAGTGCCCAATTCAAAAGTGCCCAATTTCTGCCCTTACTTTGCCATGGATCAGGAACCTATACATCATGAGGATGAGTAGGCGGGACCATAAAACGTTGAGAAGCTGCAGGAGCATCAGGAAGGCATTGAAGAAGTAGTAGCCAAAATAAGGCGGGTGGAGCTCCGCCAAATAGTAATATGTGATGTTGAAAACCCTTGAGGAGGGAGAGGGGATGGAAAAAGAAAAAGGAAAATGGTTATCTCCTCAGTACTTTTCAAGGCTGAGATAATCAATCCGGTTAGGAATTCAGGATATCCATTAGGGCTTCAAAACAGGAGCAGATGATCTAAACAGATGATCAATTTAGCCAAAATTGATTAAGGTTGAAGTATTTTAGTAGAGAATAACAGATGGATGTTACCTTCCAACTCTGGAAGTTTGATGGGTTACATACAGGTTGTAACTTCTACTTGTTTATAGCAGTTACAAGCTGGGATAGAATATAGAACACTGAATAATAGGCTTGAAAGGTACCTTGGGGTCATCTAGCCCAACCCCTCCTCGAACAGGAGATTCTATACCATTTCAGACAAATGGCCATCCAGTCTCTTCTTGGAAGCCTCCAATGATGGAGCACCCACAACTTCTGAAATCAAGCTATTCCATTGGTTGATTGCTTTCACTGTTAGGAAATTTCTTAGCTCTAGGATGCTTGTCTCCTTAGTTAGTTTCCATCCATTGGTTCTTGTCTTGCCTTTTGGTGTGTTGGAAAATAGTTTGACCCCCCCCTCATCTTTGTAGGAGCCCCTCAAATAATGGAAGATGCTATCATGTCACACCTAGTCCTTCTATTCTCTAGACTAGACATACCCAATTCCTGCAACCATTCTTTATGTTTTAACCTCCAGCCCCCTAGTCACACTTGTTCCTCTTCTCTGCACTCTTTCCAGAATCTCAACATTTTGTTTATATTGTGGTGACCAAAACTGGATGCAGGATTCCAAGTATGCTGTAGTAAGGCTTTGTAAAGTGATACTAACAAAGCTTTAGTAGTGTTGTGGTTCGCCAGCAGCCTGCGGAGTTGGCAAAGAAGTCGGACAGTGATGAGGCTGAGGAAGAACATGGGCCAGTCCTGAAGTCAGGGAAAGGCCCGGATGAGGGCTCTGCGTCGGAGGCAGAGATGGGGCCAGGGCCATCGGGGAGTGATGTGCGGACTCCGGAGCCTCCAGAAGCTGACAGTAGAGAGGCAGAGGAACAGGAGGAGCCTGTTCCTAGTGCACGTATGAGAAGAGCTGCCAGAAGGCAAGAGCAGCTAAAGCAAAGAGGACAACTCAGGAGTAGGGCCAAGAGATGATTGGCCCGTCCCCTAAGGCTTAAAAGACCAGCAACGGCTCTTGGGCTCTTTGTCAGAAAACAACGTTGATAGTATTGCAGCACTTATCTCTTGTTGGCGTCTTCTGCTTTTGAACTTTTGCCAAGAGAAGCCTTTGGCAGTTTGCCTAATTATACCAAGGTTGGTGATTAGACTGAAGAATTTGTGTTATGAAGAGTTTGTTTTAATTTAGTTTGGACTACGCTGAGAATGAGTTAATTCTCAGCTGTTCTAATAAAGTCTATTTGTTTTGGAACTGTTTGTGTCAATTACTACCTACTTGGGCCTGGGTCACAACAAGTACCAGGGGTGAAATGCTACCGGTTCGGGTGAACCAGTAGTAAAAAAAAAAAGCTACTGGTTCAGGCGACCCAATAGTTTAAAAAAGCTACCAGTTCATCTGAACCGGTATGTTTGACGATCAGCTGTGCTGTGGGGTTTATATTCACTAGAAACCAGGAAATCCTGCTTTCTAGTGAAGCTAAATCGCGTGGCACAGCTGTTCCCCCCCCTCACTGTTCTACTTACCTAGTGAAGTCTTCTTTTTTAGCGCGAAGCACTCGTTTGGCGAGCACTGCGAATGCACAGGCAGCAAACTGGTGGCAATCCACGGAGGATTTCACCACTGCTTAGTATGGCCAAACTTGGAATATTGCATCCAGTTCTGGTCATCATAATATAAAAAATATGTCGCAAGATATGAGGGGAAATGTCAAAAAAAAGATGGCTCTGCAATTGTGCTGTCAAATTCCTCCCCTTTTTGCATGCATTCCTGAAACATACTTGTAAGGGAAAACGATATCACGAGTAAAGAGGAATAGCACTGAGAAAATGATAAAGAGTGTGTTGCAGGTTTTCTTCCACTTCAGGTAGTTAAACATCTTTGCACCCTAGGGAAAAAAGAGAAAAAGAAGCAGAAATTGTTGATATCTAGGGAGACTCTCAGTCATCCAGATCATGTTTGTCCCAAAGGTGCTTTTTCAAGAGGCAACTGGACTTCCTAGTTTTTCTTTGCAAGTGTTTCATGTCATCCAAGAAGCTTCTTTAGCTCTGATAGTGGACAATGGGAGGATTTATACTCCTTGCAGACAGCTGGTTATTTGCATTCTTTAGTGAGTCGTTGAGGCCACTTGGAGGTTGAGCCACTTGGCTGCAGCCAAGAAGGCTCCACACCCATTTGCATCACTCAGGTGACCCTGAGGACACAGATAAACCTCCAGGTGGGCTTAACAACTCACTAAAAGAATGCAAATGACTAGCTGTCTACAAGGAGTATAAATCCCTCCATTCCCCACCATCCAGTCAGAGCTGAAGAAGCTTCTTGGATGAGAAGCAAAATGTCTTCAAAGAAAAACCAGAAAGTCCAGTTGCCTCTTGAAAAAGCACCTTTGGGACAGAAATTGTTGAGTGGCTGAATCTCCTGTTGTGAGAACACTCAATTTTCAGAATACGATGGCAAATTTCTTTGGGTTTAAGCTGCAGCACCTGTATTCTATCTCCCAGTGGGATCCTGGGAATAATAGTTTGCAGAATATGAAAATCTGGATGCAGACCAGGTGTGAAATCCAGCAGGTTCTGACAGGTTCTGGAGAACCAGTAGCGGAAATTTTCAGTAGTTCAGAGAACGGGCAAATACTACTTCTGGCTGGCCCCAGAGTGGGGAGGGAATGAAGATTTTGCAATATCCTTCCCCCAGGAGTGGGGAGATAATGGGGATTTTGCAGTATCCTTCCCCTGCCATGCCCACCAAGCCACGCCCACTGAACCGGTAGTAAAAAAAATGAATTCCACCACTGATGCAGACCAGCTTGCAAGCAAAGTGGGGATTAGCTCATTTCCAAACATTTTGTATTGAGTACAGAACAAACATGTTTTCAAAGTCAAAACTGGATATCTAAAATTTGAAACAGTTTCATCCTCATTTTTTTTTAATGTTGCTTCTTTCTCTGAACTATTGTTTTCTTTTTGTATTTTTTGACCTTCAAAGAAACTTTTCAGATTGGGACTATGGCAGCAATTATCTAGCTGGTCCCACATCTGGTAGACTGCAGGCAAGAGAAGGCTGGTATAAAGTATTTTCTAGATTTATTTCTTCTTTCCAAAAAACATGGATGTTTTTTTTTCCAAAAAAGAGAGGAAGGGGAAGAACATATTCTTTTTTAAAATCTTATAGTAGAGGTAGAGTGCTCATGAGCATTAACTTACAAACAGCAGACTATCGGGAATATTTTGTAGGAATATGACAACTAAACCGATACGGATGAAATTGGTGCAATAGGAGAAGCCAATGAGCAAGACGGTGGTCACATGGTGGACAATTAACAGATTAAAGTCCTGCAAGAAGAAAAGATAACTGGGTTATTGATTTTGTAGCTCCTCCAGGGGGCCTATACATCCTGTTATGAGGAAGGGGTTTTGAGTGGAGTTAGACAAGTGTGCCCTGTTGAGTCATTGTTTCAGAAATATTTCCTTACCTTTGGGAATCTTGTATTGGAAATCCTTCCTTCCTTCCTTCCTTCCTTCCTTCCTTCCTTCCTTCCTTCCTTCCTTCCTTCCTTCCTTTTCCCTTCCCTTCCTTTTCCCCTTCCCCCTCTCCTTGCCAGCAAACAGGTATCTGACTACTGCTGGGTGGAGGAAGATAGCAAGGGATTGCGAGACTGGCTGGGAAACGGTCACAGAAAATTGAAAATGAAGATCATATAATTGTCAACTCACAAAGCATCCCTGGCCTGCTCTCGAGTTGCCATAGACCAGAAGGGATGGGAAACACCCGTCAGAACCCTGACAATAATCTCATTAGCAGCACAGCAACAGTCAGGAGCTCTGAAGCAGGCACAACATCATTGCTGCCAGATTTTGAGTGCATTCCATATGTTAGCTCATTTGAGGCACCCTGGTTTTTTTAAAAAAATGCCCTATGATGTACTTAAAGGTCATACTGACAAGAATTTTTGTAGAATATAGTTTTGCATCTTAAGATGCACCAAACTAGCACCCTTGTTTTATTTTGTTTTACTTTTCCTCCTCTTTTGATTGCTTGTGGAGTTTTCAAATGAACTAGCTGAGCTTCATGGGCCAGATGGGCTGCCACATAAATTAACCGAAAGGCGTAAATGATGGTAGAGCACCCAAAGGAAGACACACATTTCCTGCTGGAATCTGAATGGTGTTTCCTGACCAGCTGGACCTCATCTCTTCTGCCAGAGCTCACTCACCTTCTGTTTGACGTCAAAAGGAATTGTCATGATCAAGGAGCAGTTGTAGGAGAACTGCATGAGGTAGTAGCTCAAAAGGCTCAGCTGGACGGGCTGCAATGCATAAATGGACAAATGGTGTCATGTAATCCCAATTCTCAGCTTCCAAAGTGAAGACAATATCCTAGTACTGTGTTCATGGTGGTTGGAGAATTCTAGGAGTTGAAGTCCACGTGTCTTAAAGTTGTCAAGTTTGAGAAATACTGTTCTAGAGAGCCCCCATGTGTATGGATCTTCCCTCAACATTTCATGCCTGAAAAGGATCTATCCAGACCCATTTCTTTTTGTCCTGCCCTCAGGTGCTGCAGAGAATAAATCTACCCTGTGACGGCCCTCCTAGTCCTGGTAGACTGTTATCAAGTCTCCCATCAGCCTCTCTTCATTACCCTAAACATACATACAGTAGTTCCGTTAGACATTCATCATGCAATTTATCCTCCAATTTATCCATATCATCTTTGTTGCTCTTTTCTCATTTTTTCTAGGGCCTCAGCATCTTTTTGGCATCATGATAACCAGACTTGGACATGGTATCCCAAATGTTAGCAATTCCCCCCATCTTAGTGTCATTCACAAATTTGATAAGCACCCCCTTCCATCTCCTCATCTAGATCACTTATGAAGAAGTTGAAGAGCAGGACAATATTTTGAGTTACCACCACTGCATGATTCTCTCTATCTAGACATTGTTCCATTGAGGACCACTTGTTGAGTGTGGTTGGTCAGCCAACTGCAAATCCATCTGGTGGTGATGCTGTCTATCCCACATTGTTCTACCTTGCCATTTAGGAGGTGATAGTCTACTTTATCAAATGCCTTGCTATATCCACAGCATTTCCTTGATCCACTAATTTAGTCATTTCATCAAAGAAGGCAATAAGGTGTGTTTGGCATCATTTGCCTTTAACAAAACCATGCTGACTTCTCGTAATCAATTTATTCATTTCTATATGTTGACAAATCTGCTTCTTGAATATCCTTTTCAGGGTTTTCCCAGGTATTGATATCAAACTGATTGGTCTTAGTTTTTCTGGCGGGTTCCCCATGGTCCAGGAGCTCCGAAACATTTCATTCAGTGACTCTGAGATAACATCTGCCAACTCTTTCAATAACCTGAGATGTAAACTATCTGGTCCTAGAGATTTGAACTCCTCCAAAGCAGATAGGAATAATGGATGGAAATGAACAAGGTGAGATTTAACCTGGAAATAAGGAGAATTTTTCTGACAATGAGAACAATCAAGCAATGGAACAGAAGTTGCCTTTGGAAGTTGTGGGAGCTTCATCACTTGAGACTTTCAAGAAGAGACTGGACTGCCATCTGTCAGAAATGGTGTAGGACAGTGATGGTGAACCTATGGCACGCGTGCCACAGGTGGCATGCAGCACCCTCTCTGTGGGCACTTGAGGCGTTAGCCCAGTTCAGTTCTGCTGTGCATGTGCGTGCGCCTCCTGCTGGCCAATTGGTCATCAGGTCTCTGCCGCATATGCGCAGGGTGTAGGATGTGTGGGGGGGCCTCACAAGCATGCACGGGGGGGATGCATGTGTGGGGGGCCACACTTGCATTGCATTTTGGTGGTTCAGGGGCATGCACACACATTCGCTTGTGCACTTTGGGCACTTGGTCTGGAAAAGGTTAGCCATCACTCGCGTAGGATTGCCTGCTTGGGCGGGGGGTTGGATTAGATGACCTACAAGGCCCCTCCAAAGATAGGTGTTCTCTTGCCCAACCCTTGCCTATCTTGACCTGTAATCTTATTCTACCTCCCATGATGCTACTTCTGATAGGTTATACCCATGAAGCGAACATGCGCGCTAGCTGGCTTTCCGGTGCTCTGGTGCGTACGTCCATGCACATGTACATGCATGCACCTGTGTTCCAGTTTGGGCACTTGGTGATGAAAAGGTTCGCCATCGCTGGGTTATACTATTTTTTCTCCTTTTGTATAAAGATAGAGGCAAAGAAGGAATTAAGCATTTCTGCTTTCTCTCAGCTGCTCATCCCGTTTTTGGCAACTTCTCCCATTAGTGGACTAACCAGTTCTGTTAGGTTCAGCTTGTAGCTTACTCCTAACTTGTTGGTCAGGCAATATATCTGTTTCTTTAAGAAACAACTGAGCCACGTAATCAGGGTTTGCTGAACCCTGTAATTAGGCTACAATGCGTAAATAAGCAGCGCAGAGAAGTGTTCTTTGTTCCTGATTGCTCCTGTTGCTTGACTCTCATCTTGCTTCTTACAATAAACATTTTTTTTTTCTTATTGTTGGCATTTGTTGCAACTCTTATTTCATTTTTTCTTATTTCATTTATCTCAAGAGCCTCGGTGGTGCAGCGGACTAAGTGCTGTTAAGTGCTAGCACTTAGCTGCCAGCTGCCTGCAATTAGTGCGAGTTCAAATCTCACCAGGCTCAAGGTTGACTCAGCCTTCCATCCTTTCGAGGTAGGTAAATTGAGGACCTGGATTGTGGGGGCAATAAGCCAGCTTTGGATAGAACACCGCAGATTAGGGGGGGGCAAAAGCCCTAATAAGCAGGTATATACATAAAAGTATGCAGGCTATTGCTATAATGCATTGTAAGCCGCCCTGAGTCTACGGAGAAGGGCGGCATATAAATTGGACTAATAAATAAATAAATTGTGAAATTTGGCCTTCCTGACTAAATCCTTGCAGATTCGGGATTCTTGCTAGTATTCTGTCATAGTTATATGCCCCCTTTTCATTTTTTTTTTCTTTTTGCACTTGTCCATTTTGTCTCTCAATTTGGCAGAGAATTCTTTGTTCTACCATGCTAATCTCATTTTGAGCCTATTGTTTCTCTTTCTCTGTGGAATTGTTTTTGTTCGGGCCTTTTTACCTTGTTTCTCAGAATTTCCCAATCATCCTGAATTGGTTTTCACTCTATAATTTCCACACGTGGAATCCTTCCTATTGTCTTTCTTACTGTGTTTTCCTGAAAATAAGACAGGGTCTTATTTTCTTTTGACACCCCCCCCAAATAAGGGCTTGGCCTTATTATCGGGGAGTCTTATTATTTTGGGGGGTGCAGGAGGTGGTGAGCGTGGGACTGGATGTCCCATTCTTTCTGTCCCCTCCCCTCCTTGTTCTTTATGCCGGCTGAACGGCTGGCCACTGGTGACGTGTTCTGCCGCCACCACTTCCTCATGGAGCAGGACTCTGCAAGGCTTGTGCCATTGCACACACGAACTGCAGAACCGCCACAAGCTTCATCATACTGACCCAGCTGGCATCCTGCCACTCGTGGCTCCACCAGTATGTCGAACGTTGTGGCAGCGCTGCCATTCATGTGTGCAGCGGCACAAGCCTCGCTGAGTCTTGCTCTATGAGGCGGCGGCGGCAGCGGCAGCGCAACGAGTCTCACAAAGTCTCATTTCTGGCAGGTGGGGCAGGGAAGACGTGAGACGTGTGGAGCGAGATGTGGCTCTTCTTGCCATCTCTACTCCCCCCCCCTTGCTGGGTATGCTTAGCCACCTGCCCCGTTTAGGGATGCAATTTGGGGGTGGCAAGTGGGGCAGGCGAGAAGTGGGATGCGTGTCTTACCTTTCCAACACTGTCACGTTCCTCGCCCTTGTGTCCAGGGAAACACGTTGTAAAAGAAAACTCACGAGTCCAGAGCCTTCTCTGTGACGGCGCCCACCCTCTGGAATAACCTTCCCCCAGAGTTACGTATAATAACAGACCTCCGGATTTTTCATCGGGCCCTGAAAACCTATTTATTTCAACTAGCTGGGCTGGCTTGAGCTAAATTTTAAATTGATTTTAAATTGGGTTGTTTTAATTTACAGCCAGAATATTTAATTATTTTAATACTGTTTTTTAAATTTTGTATGCTTTGTTTTTACTTAGGCTGTGCACCGCCCTGAGTCCTATTTGGAGAAGGGCGGGATAGAAATTTAAACAAATAAATAAATAAATAAATAAATAAAATAAACAAATAAATAAATGCAGTCAAAAGCAGAAGCAGCAAAAGTCTTTCTTTCTCTCCCCCAAACTCTGCCTCTGCAGCTTCCAAACCCCAGGCAGAGCAGCCGCCGTTCTGGGAGTACGCTTCCCGCTCTATGGTGATGGTTGCCGGAGGCCTCCCCTGCTCCTCTCCACTCTAATCACCCCAAGGTCCCCCCACCTGAGCGCTGACTGACTGGAGCGCCCACCGGAAAGCCCCTCCGCCTCAGGAGTGACCGGATAGGATAGCAACTGGTCCAGACTCTTCCTGGGGAGTTGAGCCTCACGTTGCCTGTTCCCCCTTCCTCTTGCAGGCCTTGCTTACTCTTCCCAGGCTCCCAGCAGCGAGATGCTGGGCAACCACACCAAGAGCAGCCCTGACAAATGCAGCTCAGCTGGCCTAGCCATGGCCAGCGCTCCCCACCTGTGGCTGAGCATGTCCGCAGGGGGCTGGCCGTGGCCTCCACAGGTGGAGGCAGCAGCACCAGCAACACCCGCAGCACCTCAGCCATCCCTGCCAAAAGTCCAGCACCCAGCTGTGAGTTGTAGTCCTCCATGACTGCTCCACCATGCTGCCCTGCTCCCACCAGAAGCAGGTGGAAGTCAGTGTGTGCTGACTTCCACCTGCCGCACATGAAGGCCTCTCTGTCACTTCCGGCTGCCCTGCTGAGAAAGACCCGCTGTGGCAATGCTGGCACAGGGGCTGCTGTTGCAGGTGCTTGGTAGTGCGGCTATGCAGACATGGGGGTGAGAGCGGGGGCCTGCCATCGTGGTGCAGAAACGGGTACTCAAGGTCTACAGTTGGTGCCATGGGCAGCGGGGGCACCAGAAGGGGCAGGTGGGGGCGCAGGAGTTCGCAGGGATGTGGCTGCCTTGGGAGGGTTGGGGGGGGTGAGGGACCTGTGTGTGAGAGAGAGAGAGAGAGTGGGGGGACAGAGAGAACATTGCTGACAGCCCTGGATAACTCTCCAAGATTGGATCGAATTTCTCTGTCTCTTTCTCTCTCTCATACACACACCATTCTTTCTTTGGGATTGCAGTACAGACGCCCCTCCCAGGATTGGAAGGCTGAAGGCTTCAGGTGGAGCATTTTGGGGATGTGTGTCTGTGCTGTGATCGCAAGTAAAGAACTATCGGCAGGAAAAGAGGGAGGAGGCCGGCAGCTGGGGAGGTGTTCTGGAGATCTGGGCCGAGTTGCACAGCCCTCACTGGCTCAGCTGATCAACGGGCAGCAATTAAGGGGCTGAACCTCAATGAGGTGACTTGGGAAGGGAAGGGCTGCCTTCTGGGCTGGCCACCCCCACCCCTTCACTAGGGCTTATTTTCGGAGGAAGGCGTATATTTATGCCCACCCCAAAAATCAGGCTTGGCCTTATTTTCAGGACATGTCCTATTTTGGGGGAAACATGGTAGTTTGTTAAAGTCAGCTCACTAGTCTTTGTTAAGTTACCTGTGCCTGCATTATCATTGCTTTTATATATATATATATATATATATATATATATATATATATATATATATATATATATATATATATATATATATATATATATATATATATATATATATATATATATATATATATATATATATATATATATATATATATATTTGATTTTTATTATAACATATAGTGATACATTCGGTACATTTTCGGTTCATTGGTGCAATTATATACATATATACATCTACATGCATTATTACTTGTCTTTTATTTGATATTGTTTCTTAAAGCTAGATTTAATTTCAAAACACTTAAAGATAATAGTGCTCAACTCTCTAAGACTAAATATAATACTATTCATATAGATTTTGTTAATTAATTAATATTTAATCTCTATTTCCTTCTTTATTTCTTTTCCCTATCCATTCGTACCACATGTCCCACACGCTATAAAATTCTGAATCTTCTCTGTCATTAATTTCTGAAGTCAATTTGTTCATTTCGGCGCACTCCAATATTTTTCCAATAACATGTTCTTGAGGTGGTATTCGTTTTTCTTTCCAATACTGGGCAAAGGAAATTCTAGCGGCTGTCAGAATATGTATAATTAAATACTTTTTCTTTTTTGCATATTCAGTTTTCAAAATTCCCAGGAGAAAGGCTTTTGGGTCAAAATCAAAATTTTCTTTTATTATTTCTCTAATCCACATCGATATCATCCTCCAGAATTTTTGTGCCTGATTACATGTCCACCAGCAATGATAAAAAGTACCCTGTTGATGGTCACATTTCCAACATTTAGGGCTCGAATTGGGGTAGATCTTCGCTATCCTAGCTGGGGCCATATGCCATCTATAAAACAGCTTGTATTGGTTTTCCTTGTACGCCGTCGCCTTTGTCATTTTAAGATTATTATTCCATATTGAATCCCATTTGTTCAAATTTATATTCTGTCCTATATTTTTGGCCCATGCTAACATCGGTTCTTTAACTACTTCCTCTGCCATATCGTACTCCAATAAGTAATTATATAATTTAGCTAGAATTTTGTCATCCGTACCCATCCATATCTTGTCAAATCCATTTATGCTCGTTTCAATGCCAAATTCCTCCTTATCTTTTTTATATTTAGATTTAATTTGGTTATATGGCCACCAGTCTATAGAAATACCTTGTTCTATCAATTCTTCCCTTGTTTTAAGGTTCCCTCCCCCATCTAATAATTCATTGTATCTGACCGTTTTACCCATTTCTAATATATTTGGATATATTATAGCCTCCATGGTGGAAAGCCGTCTCGGAATTTTCCTATAGTGCTTCTGTCTCATCTCTCCCCATATTTGTATCAAGATCTCCCTTATTTTATGTCTATGGAAATAAGTTTTTGTCTTCTTCCCAGTATCCCAGAGATATGCATGCCAACCCTTCTGGAGATCATACCCTTCTAAAGTTAACTGTCTTTTATTTCTTAGGGTTGCCCATTCTTTCAGCCATACTAGGTTTGCAGCTTTTTGATATAACTCCCATTTAGGTAATCCGAAACCCCCTCTTTCCTTCTTGTCCTGTAAATTCCTAATTGCTATCCTTGGTTTCTTTCCTTCCCAAATAAATTTCCTGATGATGCCATTGAGCTCCAAAAAAATTTTTTTATCTAAGTTAACAGGGACCGTTCGGAATAAATACAATAACTTGGGTAATATGCTCATTTTTATTGCCGCGATTCTGCCTAATAATGATATCTGTAGTCTTCCCCACTTTTCCAGATCCTGTTTAATATTTCTAATCAATGGTAAATAATTATCCTCTCTGAGGGCCGAGCACCTTGATGAAATCCAGACCCCCAGGTATTTTACCTTCTTGGCGGTTTGGATCTCCATTGATTCTTCCAGTACTTTTTTCCTTACCTCCGTCATATTTTTTGTTAATAATTTAGTTTTGGATTTCACTTTCACTTTTCACTTTTATTAAATTTGTACACCGCCCTACTCCCGAAGGACTCAGGGCGGTGAACAGCCATAAAATAAAACATATAGATACAAAATTTAAAATCGAGATAAAACTACTTAAATAAATTTGGCTGAACCATTTTAAAACCCCAATAAATTAAAACCAAATTTAAAATTCCATTTAAAAAGAGGAAAAGTTTAGGTTAGGCCAGCTTGATGAAATAAGAACGTCTTAAGCGCGCGGATTTATTTAATTTAAGGCCTGCTACCTCCCCGTACTTGCCCAATTCTTCCAGAATTTTAGTGCCTGATTCTAATGGTTCTTCCATGATTAATACCACATCATCTGCAAATGCCTGTGTCTTATATATCTCTTTATCATTGCTATTAATTATAATCGTCCAATATAGCTGTCACTCTAGTTCCCTACTCTATCTTTTGGAGGATAAATTTGTCAGCTAGGAAAGTCAGGAAAGTTCAATGATTTTTCCCGGGACATGATGGTGATTTCCTTACATTTGGCCTCATGTGCTATTTCTTATTGCTGCTTAATCACTTGCTTTTCAGCTGCAAGAATAGGAAAGAATTGAATCCCTAAAGCTTGGATGAATGTCATGTTTGGAAAGTCAGGGCAGAATAGATAACAGATTGATTGATTGATTGGTTGGTTGATTGATTGATTGATTGATTTAGCAAAAGGGATTAGTAATTGATGCACATTTCTCCATTGAAATGTTTGTTCAAATGTCTCCTGATGCCTTACCTGCTGTGGGTACCCATCCAAACATTCACGGACATTCCAGAACCAGGGTTTCTGAAAGAAGACACCGTTCATTAGGAGCAACATCATACCAGCCCACCAACACTTAGGTTTAGGTTTAGGTTTATTAAATTTGTATACCGCCCTTCTCCCGAAGGACTCAGGGCGGTGAACAGCCAAAATTAAAATACATGCAATATAAAAATTAAAATAAATTAAAACAGAATTAAATCAAATTGGCTTCCCAAAATTTAAAACCCTTTGCCCATAAAATAACCCATTAAAATTTTAAGCCAGCCCAGCTTGGTGAAATAGGAAGGTCTTCAAAGCTTGATGGAAAGTACGGAGGTCTGGGATCAGTCGCTCATTCCAGAGGGCAAGTGCCCCCACAGAGAAGGCTCTCCCCCTGGGGGTCGTCAGTCGACATTGCTTGGCCGACGGCACCCTGATGAGACCCTCTCTGTGGAAGCGGATTGGACGGTGGGAGATTATCGGTGGCAGAAGGTGGTCTCATAAATACCCAGGCCCTAAACCATGGAGCGCTTTAAAGATGAGAACCAATACCTTGAAGCGCACCCAGAAGACCACCGGGAGCCAGTGCAGCTCACACAGGAGAGGTGTTACATGGGAGCGCCATGTCGCCCCCATAATAACCCGCACGGCTAAATTCTGGACCAGCTGGAGCTCTGGGTGCTCCTCAAGGGGAGCCCCATGTAGAGAGCATTGCAGTAGTCCAGGCGAGAGATGACGAGGGCGTGAGTGACCGTGCATAAGGAGTCCCGATCCAGAAAGGGACGCAACCGGCGTATCAGGCGAACCTGATAGAAAGCCCCCCTGGCCACGGCCATCATATGCTCTTCTAAAGAAAGCCGTGCATCCAGGAGGACGCCCAAGTTACGAGCCCTCTCCATGGGGGCCAATGACTCGCCCCCAATAGCCAGCGATGGTGCCAGCTGGCTATATCAGGATGCCGGCAGCCACAGCCACTCGGTCTTGGAGGGGTTGAGTTGGAGCCTGTTCCTCCCCATCCAGACCCGCACGGCCTTCAGGCACGGGACATCACTTCAAGGGAATCGTTGGGGTGGTCTGAGGTGGAGATGTACAGCTGAGTGTCATCAGCGTACAGATGGCACTGCACCCCAAATCCATGGATGATCTCACCCAGCGGCTTCACATAAATGTTGAACAGGAGAGGCGAGAGGACCGACCCTTGCGGCACTCCACAAACAAGGTGCCTCGAGGTCGACCTCTGCCCCCCAGCCAACACGGACTGCGACTGGTCGGAGAGATAAGAGGAGA
Organism: Pantherophis guttatus; assembly: GCF_059756535.1. Lineage (NCBI taxonomy): Eukaryota > Metazoa > Chordata > Lepidosauria > Squamata > Colubridae > Pantherophis > Pantherophis guttatus. Next base: position 6,409,342 of record NC_142063.1, read on the forward strand.
ACCACCGTAGAACGGTGCCTCCCATTCCCAACCCCTCCAACCGGCACAGCATGATACCATGGTTGATAATATCAAAAGCCACTGAGAGATCTAATAGGACCAGGACAGAGGAACAACCCCTATCCCGAGCCCTCCAGAGATCATCGACCAACGTGACCAATTCCATTTCTGTGCTGTACCCAGGCCTGAAGCCAAACTGGAATGGATCCAGAAAGACAGTTTCATCCAGGTACTGTGGGAGCTGTTGCGCCACCACACTCTCGACAATCTTCAACACAAAGCGAAGGTTGGAGACAGGACAATAGTTTGCCAAAACAGCCGGATCAGAGAAGGCTTCTTGAGGAGGGGCCTCACCACCGCCTCTTTCTAGGCGGGAGGTAAGAAACACTCACTCAAAGAAGCATTTATAATCCTCTGGAGCCAGCCTCATGTAACCTCCTGGGTAGCCAGCACCAACCAGGAGGGACACGGGTCCAATAAACATGTGGTTGTGTTCAACCTCCCCAGCATCCTGTCCACGTCGATAAGAGCAGAAAAGTAGTTACACTTCGCTGCTTTTATCACCACTAAGTAGGTCTTGATGTAAGACCTCACTAGTGCTCAGTCAGATCCAGAACGACTAGCTCTCCAACTACTCTCTAGGCGTCTTTTCCAGCGCTTCATCTCCCTCAGCTCCTCGGAGAACCAAGGAGCTGGGTCGATTCGGCGGTGGGTCAGAGGCCACAATGGCTCGACCCAATCTAAAGCACCAGCAGCTGCCCTATCCCAGGCAGCCACCAGGTCTTCCGACAAGTCATGCGACAGAGTCTCAGGGAATGGCCCAAGCTCCATTTGGAACCTATCATGATCCATCAGGCACCTGGGGCAGAACCACCTGGTCGGTTCCACCTCCCTGCGGTGGGGTGTAGCGGTCAGGAAGTCAAGCCTAAGGAGAGAATGGTCTGACCACGACAAGGGTTCAATGACTATATCCCCTGTATCTAGGCCATTCAACCACTGACCAAAGACAAAAACCAAGTCCAGAGTGTGTCCTCCTATATGAGTAGGGCCATGAATTAACTGGGTCAGGTCCATGGCTGTCATGGAAGCCATGAACTCCCGAGCCACCTCCGACATTTCACCGATGGATGGCAGGTTGAAATCCCCCATGACCAAAAGCCTGGGGGTCTCAACCGCCACCCCGGCTATGACGTTAAGGAGCTTGGGCAGGGCCGCTGCCACGCAGCAGGGAGCCAGGTACGCAATCAGCAAACCCACCTGCATCCCATGGCCCCACTTCACAAGGAGAGACTCACATCCGGCTATCTGAGGTACAGTGGCTCCCTAGGATCAAGACCTTCCTTTACAATAACCGCCACTCCCCCACCCCTACCCTGGGCCCTCGGCTGATGGAATGCGCGGAAACCCGGTGGTCACATCTCAACAAGGGGGACCCCCCTTCCTGGCCCAACCAGGTCTCTGTAATACCCACCAGGTCTGCTTCCCCCTCCTGAATCAGCTCACAAATGAGGGGGGCTTTGTTGACCACGGACCTGGCATTGCACAGCATCAGCCTAAGACCGGGGCTCCTAGACTCTGGACAACTCAGGGAATGAGGTGAGCATTGGGGGCCGGAGCACATCACCACTTGAAGACAGCGGGCACGTGCCCCCACAACACGATACGGCCCCCTGCTCCCACCATATCTGCCCCTCCCACCGACAGTCCTGATGGAATCCTGATGGAATCACCCTCCTCCATACCAATTTCTTTAGACCTGACATGAAGGGGACAATGGAAGAGAAAGGAGACCACAAAGCAACTGTAGTTACTAAGACATTGGAAAGAGTTGAAAAGTGGACCCCTTTTTGCTAATCAAAAATGTATCATTAAATGTTAGGAGGTGGGAGGCAGAGAAGGTCAATACCTGCATTACGCATGACCAGGTTTTTTTTGACAATGACCAATAGAAGTAGGGAAAGTTGGCACTCACATCATAAAGGATGGCCAATTCAATGAAGAGGTGAATAAGGGAATGCACAGTTCTCGAGCTGGAAAACAATCAGAAAAAAGCATCAGGGTATAATTGGACAAGAGGCTGAGAGATCCAGAGCTTCTAGTGCTAGAATGGAATACAAAATCCATCTGACAGAGGACTGAGACTGCTCCAACAGCCCTCACTTCCACCTTCTGAAGCAATCAATAACTTTCCCACCCTTTAGCCTTTCTTCCACTTGAACCCCTTGGTCCAGATTCTGGTTTCTAGAATAGTTGAATAGATCTCTTCTCTTCCCTGAATGTATTATGTAAATACTGAAAATAAAGATTTCGTCAAGTTGATCTCAACTTCTGGTTATGTCATAGAGACATCTACGTATCTTTTATTTTTTGGTCAGCACTCCTCTTTCTTGAGATGCTTTCCAATTTCCAGTCCAACCTACAGCCCTAAAATTTTCTCTTCTGCAAAATTTAACCCTGTTTAGCTTCTCCATCCATGTCTGAATTGGTCAAGATGACTAGTTTGGTTGTGGATCACAGAGGAGATATGACTGTCCATCCACCAAATGATTGCCTCGCTTTGCTTTGCCAGTAACAAACACCCAACAGATGTGCTCTCTGACAATCTAATTGGGCCCTCCATTGGTTTGGAGGCCAAAACACATTACTACCAGTATTGTAAGATGCTGAAGGGGGATGCTTCCCTTTGTATCACACAAATGCCCTTCTTTTCTAAAATATAATTTTAATGAATTTATCTCTCTCTCTATAAAAAAAGGATGTATGCTTATATGTATGTTCCAGCATAACTCTGGAATGCCTTGAGCAATTTCAACCAAACTTGGTACACAGATGACTTACTCTCTGGAAACAAATACTGTGGAGGTAAGACACCTCTAGAACCCATAGGTAGGTGTGTGTGTGTGTGTGTGTGTGTGTGTGTGTATTTCAGCATAACTCTGGAACGCCTCCAGCAATTTCAACCAAACTTGGTACACAGATGACTTACCCTCTGGAAAGAAATACTGTGGGGATAAGACCACCGAGGGGTGTGTGTTCTGTTAAGATACAGCCTGTTGTGCCTTAAAATGGCTTCTACTGGACTGCCTTTTTTTTTTTTAATTTGATTTATATGCTGCCCTTCTCCGGATACTCAGGGCGGCTTACAATGCGCTAAGCAATAGCCTTTATACTTTTGTATATTTTTATACAAAGTCAGCTTATTGCCCCCACAAACTGGGTCCTCATTTCACCTACCTTAGAAAGGATGGAAGGCTGAGTCAACCTTGAGCCTTGGAGAGATTCGAACCAGCAGAAATTGCAGGCAGCTGGGTTAATAACAGGGTGCATTAAACCACTGTACTATCAAGGCTCCTTAAAATGGCTTCTACTGGACAGCACAGTGGAGTTGCCATGGTAACGGCGCACTCTCCCAGCCCCACCACAGCTGGCCATGGATTGCGACAGGAGGAGGAGGGAGAGGGGGAGGGCCGCCGTGTCATAATGGGCTCCAGGAGGAGGAGGGGACCCAATCTACCCCACTGTGAAGCGCGCTAAAGTTCACTATGCTGTGCAAGGCACTGTGAGAGTGCCTCATGGCCTGCCCGATGCCTCAAATCAGAGAATCGGGGAGAGAGATACAGAGAGAGACAGACAGACAGAGAGAGAGATACAGAAAGGAGGGGAATAGAGAGGTGGGAGAGAGAGACAGAGAGACAGGGGAAGAGAGAGATAAGAGAGGGGGAGAGGGGGGGAGAGAGAGAGATACACACAGAGAGGGGGGAGCCAGCGATAAATAAATACCCGGGCAACGCCGGGTTATCAGCTAGTCAAAATATAAAATGAAAATGAAAATAGTGGGAAAATCGTGAAGGGAAAGGAAAAGAGAAAGAAGTGTCTTACCATTTTTTTGATAGGCCCAGTGTTCAAGTCTCTCAAGACCTTCTAGATCTTGAGCCTATCTTCTAAAGTGTTGGCTATTCCTCTTAGCTTGTTGTCATCTCCAAATTTGATGAGTTCTCCATCTATTCCCTCATCTAAATCATTGATGATGATGTCAAAGAGTACTGGATCTGACTTCCTGTTTGGCTCCGCGAGCTTCGCTGACACTCTTATATGAGCGCCCAATCCCCGGCACTGTAAATCCCGCCAGAACAGCCAAAAAACAGCTGTCTGGCGGCGAAAAACCCTCTCCCCGGGCAAAGGGGAGAGAGAAGAGCTGACAGGCGGAGGTAGAGCCCCCCAAGTGCACTAGGAGAAATCCTGGGGCGCGAAGGGTGTGGGCTCCCTATTGAAGCCTGTCAAGCTGCTCCGGACCAGGGACGACTCCGCTAAAGCGGAGCTAGAAGCCGCAACCAAAATCTGCTGAAAACAACTGGTGGGACTTTTAACATCTTTACTTTGATTGCAGACTGAGCAAATCAGGAAAAAAAAGGAAAGAATTGCAAGTAATACTTTAACTCTGTTTTAAAATGCAGAAAATGGCGTCTGAGAGCGGGAGGAGGAAGCTACTAGGGAAAGTGGTTGTTAACGCTTGTTAATGTTCGCAACAGTGATACAGCTACTGGATTACACCCTAAGAGAAAGTTTTAAAGTGGAAGCGTCCAGGAAAAGAGTTTGGTATTGAGGAAAAGAATTTAGTACTGATTTTAACTAAAAGCTTGCTATTATACTGTGTGGAAAATAGTTGGAATTGTCGTCCTGATAGCTGGATGAATACAAAGTGGCTGAAATATGGCTGACAGCAGGGCTGGTGAATCAGCAAATTCTCAAGCTGTGACTGTTCAGGTTTTTCAAGAACTCTTAGACTCCTTCAATTTTGCTCTTTTGGACACAATTGAAAGAGCTTTTTCAAAAAACAGCTTGGAAAATCATAAGCAGTTGTTGGAGGGATCAGCAAATTCTCAAGCTGTGACTGTTCAGGCTTTTCAAGAATCTCTAGACTTTTTTAATTCTGCTCTTTTGGATACAATTGAGAGAGCTTTTTCAAAAAACAGCTCGGGAAAACATAAGCAGTTGTTGGATGGCCAGCAGGAAATTACTCAGAGGAGTTTGTTTTTGGAAAAGCAAAAGGCTGTCAGGAGTGAAAGGCAGGCTGGCACAGTCGAAACAATGGTTTTGGCGGACATTTCCATTCAATTGATAGAAAAGCAACAAACAGACTCTCTATTGCAAGCTGACAACCTTTATGGCAACAAATTTTGGCTATATGGACAAAGGAATGGACTGAATGATTATACAAGCAAGAAGAGTTGAAATGGGGATTTCAAATTAGAAAACGTGACCTCAAGAAGAGACCGAGTATTTCAGAAACATCAACCTCAAATCAACATTTTAAAATTTTCAAAAATAAAATTGGGCGGACTGTTGAAAGAATTTATAAAAAAAAAAAGGATTGGAAAAAATATAGAAAGAAGAGAAGAACAGAAGATTAAGAAAGATATCTTCCTGTAGATTTTGAAATTTGCATTTGGCAAATATGTGTTTTAATGGTATTAAGATATTTTTAAAATGTTTAACATAAGATTATATTACTTTAAAAGATATATGAGATAAATTGTGTAAGCTTTCAGGATGCCCAACTTTTTGAAGCAAAGAGGATTAATGTTAAATTCAGAATCCTATTACAAAATGATAATTAGTTTTGGATAAGTAAAAGGACTGTTTTTTTTTAAAAAAAAGAAAGTTAGAGATATTAAAATGGTTAATTGAAAATCTGAAAGATATCCTTCTGCAGATTTTGAAATTCATATTTGGTAAATAAGTGTTTTAATGGTATTAAGAGAATTTTAGAATGTTTAACATAAGATTATATTATTTTAAAAGATATATGAGATAAAATGTGTAAGATTTCAAGATGCCCAATTTTTCTGAAGGAAAGAGGATTAATGTTAAATTCAGAATTTCATTAGGGAGTTATGTTTAAAAGAATGATGTTTGAGGGTATGGAATGGAATTTATTCATGATTTTTACTGTTTGTAATATTGTTAAAGTATTGGATTATACATCAAGGAAAAGGTTTTTTTATAATTAGGAAGAATGAATTTAACTTAATTGGTTGTGAGAATTTATAAAAGGGAGGTTGATGAATTGGAGCAAGGGGAGTTAAAGAACGTGTGGGAGTTTTGAACTTTATTAGTTAGTTTACTTTAGCATATGTTTGTTAGATGCTATACCCTGTTTTTGCTCTGGGAAGTCAGGGGGGGTGGGGAGGGTGGGATAAGGGTTGGGGTAAGAAAAAAGTGGTGAATAGAGGAATGTTTTAACAGAAGAAAGTATCTATGATTAGAATACAGGAGTTGCTCAGATACTAAAGGAGGAAAATATTTCACAGCAAAGAAGTTAGAAAGGAGAGAGGAGGAGGGGGTAGGAAGAGGAGAGGGAGGGAGAGGAATGGAGGAAAGGAGAGGAGGAAGGGAAGGGAAGGGGACAGGAGTAGGAGTGAAGGTGAGAAGGGGGAAAAGAAGAGAGAAGTGGGGGAAAGGAAAAGGAAGTAGTATGAGGTAGGAGAGGAGGCAGGAGAAAGTAGGAGAGAAGAGGAGGGAGGGAAGGGAAAGAAAGGAGGAGAAGAAGAAGGTTTGTTGTGGAATGAGGGAAGAAAGAGAAGAACAGCAACTCTGAATGTAATTAAAATGTTTTATTTTAATGCTTTCTTTAAGAGGAACATGTATATGTAGGATTTATTATGTACAAGAAAATGTATATTTTCTATTATGTGGGGAGGGGGAAAGGGTGGGGGGGAGAAAATTGTTTGTATTTCTTATAAAACTTTTCAATAAAAAAAAAAGAGTACTGGATCCAAGGAAAGATGTATCCAACTGCATACTTCCCTCTGATGTAGTTCCATTGAGGACTAAATGTTGAATGTGATGTATCAGCCAGTTACGAATTCATCTGAAAATGATAATATCTATTCCACATTTTCCTCTCTTATCAAGTAGTAGGTAGTAGATGGTCTACTTTGTCAGATGCTTTACTGAGGTCCTAGCATACTGTGCCCTCAGCATTTTGCTGGTCCACTAATTTAGTCATTTAATCAAAGAATGCAATAAGATTTGTTTGGCATAATATGTTTTTGACAAACACATCTAGTTTTAACTTTGCTTGCCTTTAGGTGTTCAATGATTTGTTGCCTGATAATCTTTTCACAGGTATTGATGGCAGGTTGATTGGTCTGTAATTTCCTGGATCCATTTTTTTCCTTTTTTTTTTCCTTTTTCTTTTATTTTTTTTGAAGATAGGAACCTCACCAACTCTGTTCCAGTCCTCTGGTAGTTCCCCAATGCTCCAAGATCTTTGAAAATATAGTTCAGTGACTCTGAGATCACATCTGCCAGCTCCTTCAGAATTCTGGGATGTAAACCATCTGGTTCTGGTAATTTGGACTCTACGGTAGAGAGGTGTTTCTTACCATTTCTTACCTATTTGGACATGTACTACTAGTCTCTTTTTATGGTTCTACTTTTGGTAGGTTGGGGTATTGTTTTCCTTTTGCATGTAGACAGGTGCAAAGAATGAATTAAGCTGTTCTACTTTGTGCCTACTGCCATTTGCTTCCTTGCCATCTTCTCCCATTGCCCCATCCCAGCTGATGATTCAGCCGGTCTCTTCTTCCCTGTGCTCCAAAGCTTTCTGACAGAATCCAGCTACACAGGGGATCAGTTGATTTCAAAGACTTTCCCTTCCCCAGTGAACGTTCTTCAAGCTTAGAAACCCACTCTAAGTACAGAAACTTTGGGAGACGCATCCTTGATCAATTGATAAAGACTCCTCAAACAGGCAACCAACACAAACACCTTTCTTAAATCATTCAGAATCTTCTTGTAAAGTCAACAGTGACAAAGATCCTCTTGGGCACTAAGAGATGCTCTGGTCCACATGGATTGCCCTGCCCCAAGAGTTTCCACTCACCTGGCTTCACAGAATTTCTTGGTCACGCTGGGCCGGTTCTGATTCAGTCGGTACCGGAACCATCTCTCTACCTGCCTTGGTTGGAGGTCACACTGCTTGGCTAAGCCGCTGACTTCTTCCTAAAAGGCAGGAGGCAGAACCAGGTGAGAAAAGCTGCACAGCCAAGTCCCAAGATCCTGTTTCTGAGAAATGCAACAGCCCCGCCCCAGTTTTTAATATTTCGTTAATTTCTCTGTGCTATGAATTCACATGTAGGGATGGAGGGGAGAAAAACAGAGAGGTGGGCCCCCACACTCCCGGCCTTTCAGAAAAACATGAACATCTGGCTCTGCCAACTTGTATGGGGCTTGCAGTGTGGCATGCAAACCTGAGAGTGATTAACCCCTTAAAGGCGCTCCACTCACCTTTTCATTTTTACCTTATTCTGTCTTTATATTAGGCTCCCGTTTTATTGATGTATTTTACTTTCATATGATGTTTATCCTTTGAGCTGTCAACTGCCCTTCGTTCTTCTGAGAGAGAGATGGGTGGTATTTATCTGCAATCCTGTGTAGAAGAAACTCACCTTTTGGGGATTTTTCCTCCACTTTGTGTAAAAAGCTTCCAGGATCGGGTTTGGAGAAGGTTTCTGTCTCACCTTTTCTTGCAAACCCAGCTTTTTGCTCAAGGGGATGGCAATTTTCCTGGAAAAGGCAACAGCTTCGGTCAGGCGAATGAACACTGGCTAAAAATAAGGTTCTGCACTTAGGCAAGAAAAACTTAATGTACAGGCTAGGTGAAACTTGGTTTAATGTCAGTAATTGGGAGAGGGATCTTGGAGTCTTAGTGGACAATCACTTAAACAGGAGCCAACAACATGCAGCGGCAGCCAAAAAAGCCAATGCAATCCCAGGCTGCATTAATAGAGGCATAGAATCAAGATTACATAACATTCTAGTACCATTTTACAAAGCCTTAGTAAGACTACAGTTGGAATATTGCATCCAGTTCTGGTCACCACAACATAAAAAAGATGTTGAGACTCTGGAAAGAGTGCAGAAAAAAGCAACCAAAATGATTAGGGGGCTGGAGGCTGAAAAATATGTGGAACGGTTACAGGAATTGGATACGTCTAATCGAATGAAAAGAAGGACTAGGGGAAACATGATAGCAGTCTCCCAATATCTGAGGAGCTGCCACAAAGAGTCGGGGGGGAGGGGAGCCTATTCTGAAGGCAGGATAAGAAGCAATGGATGGAAGCCGATCAAAGAAAGAAGCAACTGAGAACTAAGACGACATTTCCTGACAGTTAGAACAATTAACCAGTTGCCTTCAGAATTTGTGGGTGCTCCATCACTGGAGGCTTTCAAAAAGAGACTGGACAGTCATTTACCTGACGTGGTATTGGGTTTCTTCTCAAGCAGAGGTTGGACAAAAAGACCTCCAAGGTCCTTACAACTCTATTATTCCATGTTCTAAATTTAGAAGGTCCTTAGCTTTCTTGTTTGACGGTCCATTCAAGAACAGGCCAACACATGAAACCAACGCAAAGAATGCAAGTCTGGTGAATGTAACCTGCGTTTTTAAAAAGTGGTGAAATCCAATAAACTAATAATAAAAATGGTTATAATGGAATGAAATAATTTTTAAATAATAGTGATTAGAATCACACTTGGAAAAAAAAACTATATTAATATACAGTAGCACCAATTGAACCTTTAACCCATTTAAATGGATGGATTAAATACTTGACAGAGAAGAAACAAATTGCTCTGTATTCTTTGCTGTAAGGACATTTAGAAAATGGATGAAGAGCATAAACTATGGAATGCATTCCTTAGTACCAGGAGTGATATCAACCCTAGCAAAACTGAGGGTAATTTATGTTCTCCATCTTCTATTCTAAAAGGACTTGCACAAACTGAAACAGAAACAGAGCCCCATTTGGAGAGGGTTGCCCTACTCCAAGCAGAACCAGCGTATAATCTGGGGGTCATCCTAGATTTGTGGTTCCTGGTTAAGGAACAGCCAAGACCAGGAGGGCCTTTGCCAACCTTCATATTGGACCCCGATCATGCCTCTTTCTGGATTAGGAAGCTAATGCAAACAACAAGCAATGTCACACATAATAATGCCATATTCAACTTCCCTTGGCTCTCCTATTTGTCAACCTTCCAAATTCAATTCATCCAAAATGATTGCTAAAGGCAAAAGGAGCAATCCACTGTGTCAAGCATTTGGGTGGGAAGGGAAGGGAAGGTCTCTCCAAATAGGGGTGTGTGTGTGGGGGGGTGTCTCTTCCTTCCACTGCTCCTTGGTTTTGGCTGAAAGAACGAAAGGCAAGAGCTTGCCTTTCAAAGAAGAACCGGAGGGCGGCCATCAGGAGAGCGATGGGGAGGCCGAACAGGAGGTGATGGGGTTGGGGATAGTGGACGTCCTCCGTCTCCTGCATGTCCTCCCAGGTGAATCCTGGAGGTAGCCAGTATTCATGTCTCCAAAGCCACTGTGTGAGCTGAGCCATCACTCTGGGAAGAGAGAAGAAAGGCAGGGGGTGAGATGGTACACTAATAGAGTGTTTGCAGAAGGAAGGTCCCCTCTCAGCCCTTCCTACTGTAGAAACTTAGCACCCACCCACCCTCCCAGAAGAATGAAATATTTTGGGAAATATTAAAAAAGGGAGAATATTATATTTCCCTAAATGAGAAATGGAGAAACATGTTTTTTAGAGTCGGAAAGCAGCCCCCTCCTTTTCTTAATAGCCCATAGCAGATGTCAGCACTTAAGAGATAAAGATCTTATTGAAAGAAGACAAGTATCTAGATGGCTCTATTCATAAGCAAATAACTCTCACTCAAGACCCAACACAGGACAAAGACATTAAGCCTCAAGAGGAATTGCCCAACACCCTTTCAGAACACAAGCCCCTTCATTGAGCCTTGTGGCGCAGCAGACTAAAGTGCTATTAAAGTAGCACTTAGCTGCCAGCTGCCTGCAATTACTGCGAGTTCAAATCTCACCAGGCTCAAGGTTGACTCAGCCTTCCATCCTTCCGAGGTAGGTAAAATGAGGACCCGGATTGTGGGGGCAATAAACTGACTTTGTATAAAAAAAGAACACTGCTTGGGGGGGGGGCGAAAGCCCTACTAAGCAGGTATTTACAAAAGTATGAAGGCTATTGCTTAACATGTTGTAAGCCGCCCTGAGTCTCCGGAGAAGGGTGGCATATTTATTTATTTATTTATTAGTTCAATTTATATGCCGCCCTTCTCCGAACTAATCGATAAATAAATAAATTGTATCAGCAGTCCAAACCGCAACCAAACGTAGCTTGGACAAACCCCTAGGATTTGTACTTTGCCTATAGAGGCAGCTACAACCCCTACATGGCTCCATGGGAGTCTGACAACAGCCAATAGAATACATGTTCTTGCACAGGAACAGGAAGTTCAAGTGCAAAACTCAAGTGAAGGTATAAAAGCCATCCACTCTCAACTCCAACGTCAGCTGCACCAGAACCCAAGTGGTTCTGTTCATCACTAAACCTTCTTTCCAATCAGCCTCCATGTTTCCAGTGTCTTTCTCCTGGCTTGGAACTGAACCACATGGATATTATTTCCCACACTACTCCAGCAACATTATTCCATCTTATTCTCTTCCTGCAAGCGTTTGTAGTTAGGTCAAGTCAGGAAACAGACAATCCGAGGATTACCGAAACACTTCTGTGATCACATATCACATGCCTATTTTACAACTTTGCCATCCAAAAAAAGTGGAAGAGAGAACTACAGTCAGCTGTAGTAGATTTAATTCTTAACACTAGGGATGAAGGGGACAATGGGTGAAAGTTGTCTTTTAGAGCTCCTGGAGGACACAGGACCCACCAGAGGATTGGAAAAGAGCTGATGGGGTTCCAATTTTCAAAAAAGTGGAAAAAGTGGAATCCAGGAAATTACAGACCAATCAGCTTGACGTCACTACCTGGGAAAATTCGGGAAAAGGTCATCAAGCAGCAGATTTCTAGGTGAGCACCTAGAAATGAAGAAGGTGATTACTGGAAGCCACCATGGGTTTGTTGAAAGTACGTAATCCAAACAAACCTGATTGCCTTCTTTGATTGACAAAATCAGTGGAGTAAGGAAATGCTAAGGATATAGTATATTTAGACTCCAGAAAGGTATTTGATAAAGTAGACTACAGCCATCTTTTTGGTAAAATAGAACAATATGGCATATATAGTACCACCATCAGATGGATTTGCAGTTGGCTGACCAATCACACTCACAATGCGGTTCTCAATAGAACTACGTCAATGTATTGTTGATGTATGTATTGGGGTACCTCAACATTCTGTCTTAGGCCCAGTGTTCTTCAACATCTTCATAAATGACCTAGATAAGGGAATTGAAGGAGCACCCACCAAATTCACAAATGACACTAAGCTGGGAGTGAATTGCTTTGGAATATAAACTCAGAAGGATGTACCAAAGGTGTTTTTTTTTCCAAAAGACTTTCTTGGTTTTTTTTTTCTTTGAAAACATTTCACTTCTCATCCAAGAAGCTTCTTCAGTTCTAACTGACTGGAGGGGAATAGAAGGGTTTATATCAGAGGTGGGATTTAGCCAGTTTGGACCGATTTGGGCAAACCAGATGTAAATTTTATGTCCGGTTTGATGAACCGGTAGTTCCGATGACTGGCTGGCTCCGCTCCTCCTGCCCACACCCCCCCGGAGTCCCGACATGGCCCGTTTTGGATTTCAGGTAAGTGCACGGGGCATGTGGAGCCTGGGGAGGTGGAAAACGGGCCTTGCAGAGGCTCGTGGAGGGCAAAAATGGGCCTATTTCCTGCCTCCAGAGATCCTCTGGAGCCCAGGGAGGTGGAAAACGGGCCTCCCAGAGGCCAATGGAGTGTGAAAATGGGCCTATTCCCAGCCTCCAGAGAGTCTCCGGGGCCCAGGGAGGTGGAAAATGGGCCTCCCAGTGGCCTGTGGAGGGCAAAAATGGGCCTATTTCCTGCCTCCAAAGAGCCTCTGGAGCCCAGGGAGGTGGGAAATGGGCCTTCCATAGTCCGTTTTTGCTCCCAGGGGGCTGCAAGGAGGCCTAGTTAGCCTATAAGGCTAACCCAATCGATCTATTCATTGCCTTCCAGTCTTCTTTTGTTGCCCTGCACAGGAGCTGGAAAGCAGGTTAGTGGGGTAGGGAGGGAATGGGAATTTTGCAGTATCCTTCCCCTGCCATGCCCAACAAGCCATACCCAACAAGCCATGCCCACAGAACCCTTAGTAAAAAAATTTGAATCCCACCACTGGTTTATATCTGGTTGTCATCTGGCTCTTAGCACTCTTAGGGACCGGGGGTAGCTCTCTGAGAGTCGTTGAGGCCACCTGGGGGTTTATCTATATCCTCAGAGTCACCTTTTGTAAACAGGTGTGGGCTGTATTCTGAAGGGGAGACAGGTGCTTCTCTGAGGAAGGAGGGCTGTTCAGTTTTAGCAGAGATGGCCTCTTTGAGCCCCACATTCAGACCACTGGTTTGGTGGGAACTGCTAAGACTTAGGAATATAAACACAATAGTCAGAAGGCTTTTGACAGACTTGAGCATTGGGCACTATCCAGTAAGATGCAGTTCAATGGTGAGACAAGTTCAGTCCTGCAACTGGGCAAAAACAAACAAACAACTGATGCTGATATAGATTAGCGACAGGGCGCTCCCATGTGACTCCTCTCCTGCGCGAGCTACATTGGCTTCCGGTGGACTTCCGGGTGCACTTCAAGGTGTTGGTGATCACCTTTAAAGCGCTCCATGGCTTAGGGCCGGGGTACTTACGGGACCACCTTCTGCTACCAATTGCCTCCCACCAGCCAGTTCGCTCTCACAGAGAGGGCCTCCTCAGGGTGCCGTCGGCCAGACAATGTCGGCTGGCAACCCCCAGGGGGAGAGCCTTCTCTGTGGGGGCACCTACCCTCTGGAACAATCTACCCCCAGAGATACGAGTGATCCCAGACCTCTGGATTTTTCATCGGGCCCTAAAAACCTATTTTTTTCAGTTAGCCGGGCTGTCCTGATTTTATGGTTGGTTTTAAAATTTGATATGGATTTTAACTGAAAAGTTTTAAATTACGGGCCAAATTTATTTAATTATTTTAAATCTATTTTTAACTTTTGTGTATAAATGGTTTTTATCTTGGCTGTTCACCGCCCTGAGTCCGAAAGGAGAAGGGCGGTATAGAAATCTGAAAATAATAAATAAAATAAATAAAATAATAGATAATGGGCAGTACTTGGCTCAATGGTGTTGCCTGTGAGAAGGATCTAGGTATCCTAGTGAATCAACACTTAAGTGTGAGTCACCCGTGTGCTCCAATTGCCAAAATAGCCAATGCAGTCCTAGGCTGCATCACCAAAGGGATGTAATCAAGATCACAGACTGTGATTGTAACACTCAATACTGTAGTAGTGAGGCCACATTTGGAAAAGAACTGGTGGATTTGGACACAGAAGGTGGTCTGAATGGCCTCAAAGCAGGGGTGAAATGTAAAATGTGTTACTATGTAGGTGTGGCTTGGGGTGGGGGGGTAATGTGAATGGGTGGGCATGGCCAACTTTTTTTTTAAAAAAAAACTGTCAGGATTCGGTGTTATCTCAAATAAACTTCATTCTCAAATGCAAAGTCTTTGATGAAATTTTTCTTTATTTAAGAATTAACTACGTCATTCCTGAACTCTTGGTGCAGCCAGAACTGGCATCTCCTTCCAAACCCCTCCCTTTCCGCTCTTTATTCCTCAATGTCTCATTGGCCATCATGCAGATCCATCTCTCTGTCTCAAGCTCTTTCCAGTCACAGGAATTCCCCCCTCCCTCTATCACCTAAGTAACATTATCTACCAAGCAGCAGGAAACTAAGTGAAAGTTCATCTCAGCATTAAAGCAAGGCTTCTCTTTCTCTCATTCATGTCAGCCCTGGGGAAAATCATAAATTGGAACGCTGACAAAAACTTTTCAAAGCATTTTTTCTAATGCTTTGAAAAGCCTCTGCCGATCAGGCAACTCAGCTGGGATCATCAGAGACTTTTCAAAGCATTTTTTAAAACCGCCTCTTGGGCCAAGAGGTTGCAGAAAAAACATGCTTTGAAAAGCCTCTGAGGACCCCAGCTGAGCCGTGCGATCATCCAAGCCTTTTTTTTTTTTTTACTTTTAAAAGCATTTTTTTGTCGGAAGAGGTTGTAGAAAAAATGCTTTTAAAAGTAAAAAAAAAAGCCTCTGATGATTGTGCGGCTCAGCTGAGGATGGTGGGGGGTGCCGGGATTTTTGCTACCGAACCACCCACCACCATCGCTACCGGATTGGGCGATCCGGTCTGAACCGGGAACATTTCACCCCTGCCTCAAAGGTCTCTTTCAACTTGAAGACTCTCTAGAAACTGACATCCAACTTCTGGAGCCCTCCAGATAGAGAAAGGCAAGTTTAGCTTGAAGAATCATTTTCAAAAGCCAACTGGACTTTCTGATTTTTTTCTTTGAAGATGTTTCGCTTCTCATCCAAGAAGCTTCTTCAGCTCTGACTGAATTGGTGGTGGAATGGAAGGATTTATATTCCTTGCAGACAGATGGTTAGAGAGCTGTTGAGGCTACTTGGAGGTTTATCTGTGTCCTCAGGGTCATCTGAGGGGTATCAAAGTTTCCTTCTTAGCCCAGTACTCTTCAATATCTTCATAAACGACTTAGATGAGGGAATAGAAAGAGAACTCACCAAATTTGCAGATGATACTAAGCTGGCAGGAATAGCGAACACTCCAGAAGACAGGCTGAAGATCCAGAGGGATCTTGACAGACTTGAACCCTGGGCCCTATCTAATAAAATGAAATTCAATGTAGAGAGTCTTATACTTAGGCAGGAAAAACCAAAAGTACACATATAAACTGGGTGAAACCAGGCTTAATAGCAGTGACTGTGAGAAGGATCTTGGAGTCTTAATGGACAACCAACTAAATATGAGCCAGCTGTGTGCAGCGGCAGCCAAAAAAACCAATCCTAAATTGCATTAACAGAGGGATACAATCAAGATCAAGGGAGGTACTAATACCACTCTATAAAGCCTTAGTAAGACCACACCTAGAGTCCTGCATCCAGTTTTGGTCACCACACTATAAAAAAGATGTTGAGACTCTAGAAAGAGTGCAGAGAAGAGCAACGAAGACGATGAGGGGACTGGAGGCTAAAACATACGATGAACGGTTGCAGGAAGTGGGCATGGCTAGTCTAGTGAAGAGAAGGACCAGGGGAGACATGATAGCAGTCTTCCAATATTTGAGGGGCTGCCACAGAGAGGAGGAAGGGGGTCAAGCTATTTTCCAAGGCAACTGAAGGCCAGACAACGAACAATGGATGGAAACTGATCAAGGAGAGATTCAACCTAGAAATAAGGAGGAATTTTCTGACAGTGAGAACAATCAATCCATGGAACAGAAGTTGCCTTCGGAAGTTGTGGGAGCTTCATCACATGAGACTTTTATGAAAGATTGGACTGCCGTTGGTCAGAAATGGTGTAGGGTCTCCTGCTTAGTTGGGGGGGGGTTTGATTAGATGACCTATAATGTCCCTTCCAACTCTGTTAATCTGTTATCTGTTATCTGTTATCTGAGTAGTGCAAAATGGGTGTGGAGCCTTCTTGGAACTGCTGAAAGGACTGTGTTGTAGCCTGGAGATAGGTGATGTCATATCCCTCCCCCTCTGTTGAGATAGGGCTGTTCAGTTTTGACATAGATGGCCTCTTTGACCCCTCTTTCTAATCAGCGGCCCTCTCTGCCACAATGTGGATTTTGCAATCTTCAAAAGAGTGGGCTTTGTCTTTTAAATGCAGATGGACTAAGATGAATCTAGTTCTGATGTGTTTGTTCTCCTATGTTGCTCCATGTGTTTATGAAGTGGTTGTTTTGTTTCCCCAATGTACAGATCTGCACATGGCTCACTGCATTGTACTTCATATACCACGAATGAGCAGCTATCTGCAAGGAATATAAAGCCTTCCACCCCCCACCGTTCCAGTCAGAGCTGAAGAAGCTTGACCTATAAGGTCCCTTCCAACTCTGTTGATCTGTTAAATCATCTGCAGCAAAGTGATCCTTCAGGGCTGAGGCTTCCAACCAAGGAAAGCCTGAACTTGCAGTCTTTCTGCAAGTTCAGGCAAGCCTTGGCAAGCGATGGGCAGACGCGTTCCGCCAAATCTCCCAGGCTGCCTCCAAGCATTGCAAAAGAGACCCTTGCCCCTATACAGCTCCACCCCCCACCCCAGAACAGCAGCTGCTCACAAAACCTGTGATGTTTGACAAAGTCCACCAGGGCTCAGGCCACAGCTGGAATCCCTCCATATGCTGAGCCACGAACCATTTTCATCCGAGACGGCAGCTTTGAAGCTTCTACACACACACACACAGTGCCTACCTAACAGCCTCAGGACATCCCAAATATTGTAAAAGAGTCGGGTGTGGAAGGTGTTTTAAAAAAAGCGGCGTGTGAAACATTTCCCAAGGATTAAATTAACCACAACTTGATTACTTCGCAAACATGATCCCAATCTTGCTCTATAATATCCAGTTTACAGGTAGTCCTCGACTTACGACAGCTGACCGTTAGTGACTGTTCGAAGTTACAACGGCCCTGAAAAAAAGTGATTTATGACCGTTTTTCACACTTACGACCCTTGCAGCACTTCCCATGGTCAAGTGGCCAAAATTCAGATCCTTGGCAACTGGTTCATATTGCTGAACCAGGTTGCAATATCCCGTGGTCAACACCTTCTGGACAAGCGAAGTCAATGACGAATCTGGATTCACTTAACGACGTTGTTACTAATTTAACAAATGCAGTGATTCATTTAACAACGGAGGCAAGAAAGATCGTAAAATGGGACAAAACTCACTTAACAAACATCTCGCTTAACAACATGGGCTCAATTGTGGTTGTAAGTTGAGGATTGCCTGTATTTCTCTAACCTTGAGACAGACTTCAAAGGGAGAGATTCCCACCCTGAGAAACATCAGGAGAAAATACCACCATCGCCTGGAGCCCATTTGGCAAAAGACTGTCCTGTAAAAGCCGCTTTAGCTGAGCTTCTTTTGATGTTCAACAGCTGGTCTTCTCCTGTTTCCCTTCCCCAGTCACTGGACACACCACAGAAGGTGGAAGGTAACAATAACAGAGTTGGAAGGGACCTTAGAGGTAATCTAGTCCAACCCCCTGCTCACGCAGGAGACCTGTACTAGGGATTCGAACCGCCGAACTGCTGACCTTTCTGATCAACAAGCTCAGTGTCTTATCCACTGAGCCACCTAGTTAGGTAGGTTGCCAGCATCTCAAAGAGCCTCTATAATATCCTTATTTCTATAACCTTGAGACAGACCTCATAGGGAGATATTCCCACCTGATGATGCTTAGAAGAAAATACCAACACTGTCTGAAGCCCATCTGGCAAAGCGTGTCCTGTAAAAGCAGCTTTAGCTAAATTTCTCCTGATGTTCAACTTCTCCTCCTTCCCTTCGCCAGTCGCTGGAGACCCCACAGAAAGCGAAGGTGGCAGGTTGCCATCATCTCTTGACTCTTTCAAGACGCCCTTTCTTACCTGAGCTCTCCTCCAGGTGTGCAGGGCTACCTGGTCAGTAGAGTATTAGGAGTTGCAACTCCAGAGTTGGATCCGGAGAACCTCTGGTTGACTGAGAGAACATCTCTGGGAGTTACATGGACCTCATAAGTTTGGCCAAAGTTTTGTTCAAAATCACGAGAAAAGCACTGCCTCCTTGCGATGCAAGCAGCATCAGGACACAAAAGGGACAGAGCTTGTTTCTCACCTGCATATCCAGGAAGACCCCATCCCCAATGTCTATGGAGATCCTCAGTCATCAGGGTCCTGGTTGTCCCAAAGGTCCTTTTCCCAGAGGCAGCTGGCTTTTCTGGCTTTTCTCTGAAGAAGTTTCACTTCTCATTCTTGGATAAGAAACGAAACGTCTTCAAAGGAAAACCAGAAAATCCAGTTGCCTCTGGGAAAAAAGCACTTTTGGAACCACATCCCCATGTTCAACATTTAACCAAGGGGGCTTTCTATCAGGTTCGCCTGATACGCCAGTTGCGTCCCTTTCTGGATCGGGACTCCTTATGCACGGTCACTCACGCCCTCGTCACCTCTCGCCTGGACTACTGCAATGCTCTCTACATGGGGCTCCCCTTGAGGAGCACCCGGAGGCTCCAGCTGGTCCAGAATGCAGCCACGTGGGTGATTATGGGGGCGACATGGTGCCCCCATGTAACACCTCTCCTGTGCGAGCTGCACTGGCTCCCGGTGGTCTTCTGGGTGCGCTTCAAGGTATTGGTTCTCATCTTTAAAGCGCTCCATGGTTTAGGGCCCGGGTATTTACGAGACCGCCTTCTGCCACCGATAACCTCCCACCAGCCAATCCGCTCCCACAGAGAGGGTCTCCTCAGGGTGCCATTGGTCAGGCAATGTTTTTTTTTTTTAATTGAAAAAGTTTTTCAAATACAGATTTTTTCCCCTTTTTCCCCCCCTCCTCCCTAACCTCCCCTCCCCCCATGGCTTCTCCAAAATAAAATCCAAATTGATATCAGATTATATAATACTTTACCATCCTTTTACACCACCCCCCATATGCTGACCCTTTCTTTCTAACATTATTATTATATCCCCCCTATACTATACATTTCAAAGCAACATTCAGCTATAAAATTATATAATAAATCCTAATTTGGCATTTATTCAACTCATAATCTACCCATTTCCTCCACCCCCATACATATATCTCTTAATCCAAATCTTTTATGTATATTAATATCTGAACATAACATCCCTTTTCCTAAACTAAACAATCAGTAACCTAACCTATTTCCACCCACTTTCCTACAGGTCTACTATACATAATGTTTTTAATATCTTTGTTCTTCTGCCCACACCACTAAAAGATATTTCCATATATAAATAAAATTCTCAAATGACTTTAAGTTTGTAATCCATATAATATCTTCTGTAATGTCTTTCAACTAGATTATTAATTCCATCGCCCGTGTTAGGGTAACATCAAGTTCTGCTTCCAACAGTGTATTCAGTATCTTCAATTACCATCTGCCCCCATCAATAATAAGTATTTTCGTATATAAAAAAACCACCCGAGTGACTTTATATTTATATTCCATGTAGTATCTTCTGTAGTGTCTTTTATCTAGATTATTAATTCCAACCACCATTGGTCAGGCAATGTCGACTGACGACCCCCAGGGGGAGAGCCTTCTCTGTGGGGGCACCCGCCCTCTGGAACAAGCTACCCCCGGGGAATACGACTGATCCCGGACCTCCGTACTTTCCGTCGAGCGTTGAAGACCTTCCTATTTCACCAAGCCGGGCTGGCTTAAAATTTTAATGGGTTATTTTATGGGCAAAGGGTTTTAAATTTTGGGAAGCCAATTTGATTTAATTCTGTTTTAATTTATTTTAATTTTTGTATTGAGTCCTTCGGGAGAAGGGCGGTATACAAATGTAATAAACCTAAACTTAAATCTAATTTTGCCGCCCAACTGAACCCCATTGACATATTTTGGGGGGAGAAGTTGGGAAACGGCCCAGCAAGTTCTTGGAAGAAACTCTTTGCTCTGGCGGCGAAAACTCCGAAGCGGAATTTCTGCCCGGGAGAGAGAGAGAGAACCTGGGTCCTGAATCCACCTTTCTCTGGATTCACACAAGACCCAGAACCCGAAGGAAACCCGCCCGGAGCGACCCCCCAACAGCCTCTACCGCCGGAGCCCCAGTCGGGAAAGAGGAACGAAACTCAGCCCGGGAAAGCGACGCTTCTGCTCGGGCTGGTTGGGCGAACGCAGGACGGGGGTCTCTTCTTCTCCTCCCAGCCGCCCACCCCTCCCTCCCACCAACAGCGTTGAGGCCCCTCTCCCCGGAAAGGACTCCGAGTCCCCTTTGGGTGCCCGGACTGATGCTCTCCAGGGTTCCCAAATGCCCCCCCCCCTCCCAGGTTTTCTCCGTCTCAAAGCCAGACCTGCCGCCGTTGCCGCCGCCTGGAGCTCGGGCTGCTCTTTCGCCGGCTCCGCTCGGGAGACAGACGGGCGTCCTTGGGCGGGTGGAGTTCAGCGTCACCTCCGCCCGCCCGTTCTTCCCTGAATGTGGGCAAAACGCCGAGTAAGCCTCGCAGGGCAAGAGCCGAAGATCGAAGGTCTTCCCATCGCTCCCCCTTCCCGGAGTAGCTCTGGCGATTGTAAACAGAGAGGAGGGAGGGAGAGGGGGGGAATGAGAAAGAGAGAGAATGAAAGAATGAGACAGAGAGAATGAAAGAGAGAGAGAGAGAGAGAATGAAAGAATGAGACAGAGAGAATGAAAGAATGAGAAAGAGAGAGAATGAAAGAATGAGAAAGAGAGAATGAAAGAATGAGAAAGAGAGAGAATGAAAGAATGAGACAGAGAATGAAAGAATGAGAAAGAGAGAGAATGAAAGAATGAGAAAGAGAGAATGAAAGAGAGAGAGAGAGAGAGAATGAAAGAATGAGACAGAGAGAATGAAAGAATGAGAAAGAGAGAGAATGAAAGAATGAGAAAGAGAGAATGAAAGAATGAGAAAGAGAGAGAATGAAAGAATGAGACAGAGAATGAAAGAATGAGAAAGAGAGAGAATGAAAGAATGAGACAGAGAGAATGAAAGAGAGAGAGAGAGAGAGAATGAAAGAATGAGACAGAGAGAATGAAAGAATGAGACAGAGAGAGAATGAAAGAATGAGAAAGAGAGAATGAAAGAATGAGAGAGAGAGAATGAAAGAATGAGACAGAGAGAGAATGAAAGAATGAGAAAGAGAGAGAATGAAAGAATGAGAGAGAGAGAAAGAGAGAGAGAGAGAGAATGAAAGAATGAGACAGAGAGAATGAAAGAATGAGAAAGAGAGAGAATGAAAGAATGAGACAGAGAGAATGAAAGAATGAGACAGAGAGAATGAAAGAGAGAGAAAGAGAGAGAATGAAAGAATGAGACAGAGAGAATGAAAGAATGAGACAGAGAGAATGAAAGAGAGAGAGAGAGAGAGAATGAAAGAATGAGAGAGAGAGAATGAAAGAATGAGAAAGAGAGAGAATGAAAGAATGAGACAGAGAGAATGAAAGAATGAGACAGAGAGAATGAAAGAATGAGAAAGAGAGAGAATGAAAGAATGAGACAGAAAATGAAAGAATGAGAAAGAGAGAATGAAAGAATGAGAAAGAGAGAATGAAAGAAAGAGAAAGAGAGAGAATGAAAGAATGAGACAGAGAGAATGAAAGAGAGAGAGAGAGAGAAAAAGAACTGCAGGTTCCAGAACGCCTCATTCTCTGCTTGCCAAATCAGTTTACCCCTAAGGAAGCCACACAACGTACTATACACAACGTGCAGGAATAAACTGGTTCAGAACAGCAAAGGATAACAGAATCACAGGGTTGGAAGTGTTGTGGATTTAATAAGACAAACACAACTTTTGGATTAATCAGAGACAGATTTTATATATTGCGCAATAGGTTCAAGGCTCTGTACATGAAGCGTTGAACAAAGACAGAAATTAGGTACAATGGTTTTATACCCTTCTAGACAAAGGATTCTGTTAACTCAGCAATTCATATGGTCATATACATTTATCATTTTTAATTGACATTTCCTAATTACTGAGTTTCTTTGCAAACAGTTATAATTCTTTTTGTAGATTACTGAAGCATAGATTCAAATCATCTTCTGACGATAGACAACTTTTAACTCATGTGGATCCCCTTGACCTAACCAACCTTTAAGCTGTATGTCATTAGGATGTTCCTTTCTTCTGACAACTTAGAGGCCTCCTAGAGGAACCAAAAGGATTTTGGCTGAGTTTGTTCTTTTTCCAACCGGATGCATTGCTTTTTAGAATAGAGTGAATAGAAAGTTATCCAGTGGTCATCTATCAGAGCCCGCTTCATTACATTAGAAGGGACCTTGGAGGTCTTCCAGTCCAACCCCCTGCTCAAGCAGGAAACCCTAGGCCGTGCCAGAAAAACGACTGTCCAATCTCTTCTTGAAAGCCTCCACTGATGGAGCAGCCACAACTCCTGAAGGCAAGCCGCCCCACTGGTTAATGGTTCTGCTTCCTTCTAGGTTGCTTCTCTCTTGGATTAATTTCCATCCATTGTTTTGGGTTTATCCCCAGTTTGGAAGAACCAAATTTTCACCAGCTTCCAGGACATCCGTGCTTCTGGGGACCAGCAGTTTCAGAAAAGGGAGGCTATGAAAGACAATCCTACCACCAGCAGGCACTGAAGGCCAGGTATGGTATGCAGAAAATTTCAGGAAGGTATCCGTTGGTTATCCATTCCCAAGAGCCATTTAGCTCTTTAGAAGTAGCAGCCAGAATCTTCAACTGAGGGGGTGGACGGATTGCTCCCTGTTTAGATGCAGTAGTTGGCACCCTCACTTGCACTGATAATGTTACCCTGTTGGGTAATGAAATGTCTGCAAGTAAATAACTAAAATAATTAGATAAAAGGGAAAGAAGACACAGAATAGTTTCAAACATGGGGCTTGCTTTATCAATGGTTGGACAAGAGAGGTAGAAATTAGGAACTGGAAAAGTTGCATTATGAAAGCCAATTGACCCAGACAATACGCTGATCACAAAGCACTTATTGTATGTAAAGAGAAAAGACATCAATAAATCGGAAAAAAAAGGGAAGTCAATTCAAAAACACCTCAGCCCCACTGCGGATCTTTCACACAAGTTACACGTCTACACACATACAATCACAAACACACACACACAAACATTGCTGGATTCAGCAATTCTGACAGATGCACATTATCCCCAAGTCATAATGAGCTTATTTAAACATTTTTCAAACATTCAGTTTAGGTTTTCACAAGGTTAGTTGCAATAATTCCTTAACCCACTTTACCTTTTTCTGAGATTTTTTTAAAAAAACTTTTCTCTCTGGTCTACAGTCTTTGGATCAGGGGTGAAATCCAGCAGGTTCTCGAGAACCAGTAGCAGAAATTTTGAGTAGTTCGGAGAACCAGCAAATGCCACCTCTGGCTGGCCCCAGAGTGGGGTGGGAATGGAGATTTTGCAATATCATTCCCTCAGGAATGGGGAGGGAATGGGGATTTTCTAGTATCCTTCCCCCAGGAGTGGGGAGGGAATGGGGATTTTGCAGTATCCTTCCCCTGCCACACCCACCAAACCACGCCCACAGAACCGGTAGTAAAAAAAATTTGAATTCCACCACTGCTTTGGATCCATTGAAAATGGTATATTTTATTGAATATTTTACATTTTAAAACCAAACACACAATAGCAAAAGAAATCAAAAACAAAAACACACGTACACCAGACATTAAAATACAATACTAACAACAGATATATACAATTTTACAACTTTCTGCATCGTCTTTACTCTTAGCTTTTATCCTCCCGCTCCTTCTCTTTATTTTTAAATATTCATAATTAACTGTTTTGTTAGCAGGATCATTATTTACATTTATATCCAGTATGTTAATATCTAATTTCACTTATTCTTATTTCTTAATTTGATTTCTGTTTTCCAACCATGTATAAAATCTATTCCACACTTTATAACAATCCGAGTCTTCTCTTTCTTTGATCTCCATTGTTAATTTATCCATTTGGCGCATTCGAGGATTTTCTTTATTATTGTTTCTTCCGATGGTGCATTGGTCGACTTCCACATTTGCGCTAGAGTAATTCTGGCCGCCGTTAGAATGAGCAATATAAGGAGGTGGAGCCAATGCCGCAACGGCAAGACAAACTCTTTGGAGCTCCCAAAGAGTCGTCGATATCCCTGCTGCCTGAAGGTCCGCTGTGACCTAAGTCATCCTGTAGGGACGACCACTGAGTAGAGCACATACCGATCAACCTAGGGAGGTGACAAACTCCCAGGAGAGGTCAGAAGAAGCTCCTCAAATCAGGCACTGAGGAAAGCGACCAAGAAGTAGCTGAAAAGCTGGGGCGGCTGAACAAAAAAAGAGAAAGTTAAGAAGCAGCCTGTGACATCGGTGAGGTGAGATCAATTCAATTTTATTACCTCAAAAAAAAAAAAAATGAGGCTGAGAATGAGGAATGGATGTGGGTGTGTATCCACACCCATATCCTGAAACTGGGGCGGCGAAGAAAGCACATTTGAGAGCCCATTAAACTCTGACTAATTTTTAACATTTAACTGAAGAAAAAGAAAAGAAGACTGAGGACTGTTATAATTACTGTATATTAAGGCTTTAAATGACTGAATAGAATATACATTTTTTTCCGTTTGGATTGTTACGTTGTTGATTGCTCTGTGACACTTTGTTTAAACAAAAGTAAGAATCGAAAGTGTTGAACTGAGGCAAAAAGTTAACCTGCAGTGCTATCTAATGGCAGAAAAAAAAATAAAGAAGGACTTTTTTACTTTGAAGAATATTGAATAAATAACTGACCTTGACATTCTGGCTAGAAGATAAATAGAAGAGCTGTGGAGAATGAAGTGAAGAGTAACTGTGTTTTGGAAGCTTTTTTGTTTATGTTCTTGTATTGTTTTCCCTTTTTTCATCTTGGCTGTGCGGACTGTGATTTTGTATTTTTCATCTTCTTTTTTGACCAGTTTTGTGTTGAAAATTAAAAAGAAGATGTTTGGCTTGAATTTTGATTTTTTATTCTCCTTGGACTAGAGACTATATACTGAATTAAATTAAATTGGACGTCTAAAATTTGTTCCCACATGGATTAAGACTTGAAGAGTCAGAAGAATTCTTCTTCTTTAAATTTTTATTGTTTAATTTCCCCATTTTTTCTCCCTTTTTTACTAAATTGACTTTTTTATTAATTTTGATTTTTGATTTTGATTCTAAAACATTATTTTTCAGCCTTTCTCACTTTTTTTTACTTTTTAATTGCATTTTTACTTTATTTTACCTTCCTTCTAATTTGACTATCTTATTTTTTTTTCTTTTTTTCTTTTTTATATAATGTAGAAGGGCAGGGAAGATTTGCTTTACTTCACAGAAATCCATTTTTTTCTTCTTTTTTCTTTTCTTTTTTGTAAATTTAATCTTTGGTTGAACTTGATATTTGACTCTCTCTGATTCTGCAGCGGTGGGGGGGGGGGTTGATCCTTTATAATCGCCAGTAAACTGGGGCAACCGGACCAAGCAATGTGCAGGAGTGGAGAACTGAGCGGAATATTGATGCTGGGTGAGTGATATCTAACTCATAGGCAGAAAGGGGGAAAAAAAGGATTTTTAAAACAATTGTAAATGTCCTGGCATTATAATAGCAGCTAGTAGGTGTGGGAAAGGGCAGAAGAAGAAGATTAAGGCGGAAGTTATAAAGCAACAGAACCCGATTAGAAATTTGTCTGTTTTGGATTTTAAATACTTGGAGAACTTTAAAAAAATTAGAAGAACTAAGAATCCAAAAAGATTCTTTCTCAATTTGGAAACTTTAAAGGGAAGAAAAATTTTTTAAAAATGAAGAAAAACATGTAATAGAAAGGACTGGTTAATGACTTTAAATTGAAACTTAATTGGAATGTAACACAGAATCTGGACTATATAAATCTGGACTGAATTTTAAATTGATTTGGTGTATATAAAGGTGAAAAAGAAGAAAGGGAAAAAAGTTTAAATAAGTAAAATTGTTAAAATGGACTGTAACCAAAATGGATGCCTTTTAAGCTCGTCAATTATAATTGTGGATTGTAGAGAACCATCTTCAGGAGGAAAAAAAATCACTATAACACTGAACTTTTGTTTTGGAAAAAGGAAAAAAACTTGGACTTTGAAAGGGATAACAGCATGTGAGAAATTTTAAGGAGGCTTTGTTTCTTCATAAGCATTTTGGCTCGGAGGAAAAAAAAAAGGATTATAAGATAACTTCAATTGGAATAATATCAGTTAGAAAGAACAAAATGGCACAGGAATTGAAGGAAATGATGATAACGATGTACCTATCATTGAAAATGGAAATAAGGGAAACGACCACAATGTTGCATGGAAAATTGAAACTTGATAACCAAAAAATTGACTTAGGATACATTCAGGCTGACAAAGAAACAACGAATGAGAAGCAAGGAAAAGAGACTGAAAATAAAGAAGAGGACAAAGACAAGGAGATTGATTATGGAAAATTAAATGATTATATGGATAGTAATAATAAAAAGGAGAACTTTAAAAATTACATTGGGTTTAACAATGGAAAAAATAGAAAAAGGGGAAAGAAACAAAAAAAGAAAGGAGGATGGAATAGAAAGAATATAAAAAAACTTAAAAGATTACACTGGGATTATCAGTGAGAAAATAAAAAAAGGGAAAAGGGATGGAAAATAATGGGAAAGATACAGCAAAATAGAAGAGTTTATGATCTTAAAAAACAAAATGATTACATTGGGATTAACAGTGGGAAGATAAGAAAAAGGAAAAAGAGAGATCAGGAATTTAAAATACAAAAAAGAAGAAGAGGAAAGAAAAAGAAAGTAAAATATGAAGATAGAAAGGGAGAAAGAAATGGAAGGAGAATATGGGGTAAAGGAAATGAATACTAGGGAAAAGATGAAAATGTATCTTTAATGAAGTGATTTTAAAACCATATGGAAGTCAATACGCAGAAATGCACTGCATTTTTAATGAAGTGAGTTTAAAATATATGGATGTATGATGAATGTAATAATTGGAATATTTTTAATTAATGAAGGGTATTGTAACAAATGGAATATTCTTAATTATATAGTTGAAATTTAACTAAATAAGAAAAGAAAGTTGAAATGATATTGGATTATGAACTACTTAGATATATTTAACTGGTTTTTTATAAAAATGTCGAAGTGTACTATTTGGACCAATTGATTTGAGATTAGAACAAGAGAATTTAAGAAAATAATTGGGAATTGTATTATGTTATACAAATTTAAATGTAGAGGTATTGGAGTAAGATTGATACTTAATTGATTTTTTATTGAATATGTTTAATTGTTGAAATGTATTATTTGGAATAGTTGATAAAAGAATCATTAGTGATTGGAATAAGAGAAAATAAGGTAATAATTGGGGAGTGTATTATGTTATGTGAAGTTAAATTTAGGGATTCAAATTTTAAGGAGGGAAAAGAAAAAAATGAACTATATTAGGATGAGAAGTTAAGATGAAGGGTAATATTGGTTTTTTAGAATTAGAGAGAATAAATGATATGAGAAAAATTATATATAAAATTGTGTTAAAGATGAACAAAAATCTGTATAAATTTAAAACCGGGCGAATATTCTGTTCAGAAAAGATGCATTGTATGTTTGTTTGTGTGTTTAAAAAATAAAAAAAAATTACTAAAAAAAAGATACATTTGTCAAGAATCATAAGGTACAACACTTAATGATAGTCATAGGGTACAGTGATAGAGTATAGTGAGTTGTTAAACCCACCTGGAGGTTTATTTGTGTTCTCATGATCACCTGAGTAATGCAAATGTGTGTGTAGCTTTCTTGGCTGCAGCCAATTGCTTCAACCTCCTCAAGAAGGCCTCAAGAACTCTATAAAAGAATGGAAATGAACAGCTGTCTGCAAGGAGTATAAATCCTTCCATTCCCTACAATTAGAAATTCTTGGTTCTTATTATATTTTCTCTGCAGTTGAGATCGGGCCTCAATAGAATAATGTAGCATTTTGGGAAAAAGATACAAGCCAAGAGAGCAGCTCCTGAGGCCAAAATGGAGAAGATCTCCACGGCCACCATGAACTTCCCTTTGGTGCTCAGATAGGTAGGGAGGAAAGTGATCCAAACACAGCAAAAGACCAGCATGCTGAAAGTAATGAACTTGGCTTCATTAAAACTGTCAGGCAATTTCCTCACCAGAAATGCCACTGTGAAACTGACAAGGGCCAAAAAACCTAGGTAAGCGAGGACAATGTAAAACATTAAAACTGAGCCTTGCTTACATTCCAAGATTGACTCTCCAAATAAGGAGTGGAAATCCATGTTGAGAAACGGAGGAGAGGTTCCCATCCAGGTGACACAAAGGACTGCTTGGACCAGAGGACAGCCTAAGACAATGGAGTAGGTCAGTGGTTTTCCTAAAAGTTTCCTTGTCTTGTTCCCTGGTTTGGTGGCCATGAAGGCAAGAACCACCATGACAGTTTTTGCCAACACAGAGGAAACTGCAAGAGAAAAGAGAATGGCAAAGGCAGATTGTTGGAAGAGACAGGTGAGCTTCCCTGGTTGACCAATGAAGAGGAAGGAGCAGAGGAAGCAGAGCAAGAGGGATACCAGGAGGATGTAGGAGAGATCTCGGTTGTTGGCCTTCACAATCGGTGTGTCATGATGTTTATAAAAAATCCCCAGAACTGCAGATGTGGTCACAGAGAGAAAAAGAGCGAGAGAAACTAAAGTGTATCCCAGGGTCTCCTGATAGGCAAGGAAGTGGATCTTCTTGACAATGCATTGGTCCTTGTCCTTGTTGGGATATTGGTCTTCTGGGCAGGGTTCACAGTGAGCAGCATCTGAAATCAAGAACCTTTGTCTAAGGATTTCAGGGGCATCTGCCATGAGCATTATCCTTCCCACAGTCCTTCCCTTGACATGACTTTCCTCTTTCTGTCGTGGCCAACCCACAATAGGAGTGGTGAAAGGACCCACTGTACAATTTATGGGGCTTATCATCCTTTGTTCATGGTGATCCTTGGGTAGGTTAGTTAGAGACAAGGATTTGTTCAGCTTCAACTTCGTGGTCAGTTTGCTTGGGGAAAAGTCCCTCTCCAGCCATTGTGAATTTCCACAATTACTGTGGCTTTTAAACTGACACTACCAATTTATACTGAAGCCCCCAGAACATTGATAGATCTGTTAGGGAGGAATGTTGCTCTTTTCTGTACATTATCTGTTGACTATCCCAGCCTTGAACTCTCTGCTTTGTACTTCAAATCTGCTCAGAGGTTTCTTGCAGGGATAAAATCAGAGAGATAGGTGGACACAGAGATTGAGGGGTCATTGGTGCTCTCTGAGCTTGGTTGTTTTCTTACAGATGTTTGATTACTCAGACTAGATAACATTATCAGTGATAGAAGGGAGTGGGGGGAGGAGGAGGAGGAGGAGGAGGAGGAGGAGGAGGAGGAGGAGGAGGAGAAGGAGGACTGTGTAGTCCTTGGTGGTCTCTGAGCTTGGTTGTTTTCTTGCAGATATCATCTAGTTTGGATAATGAAATCTCTGCAAAATAACCAAGCTCAGAGAGCACAAGTGACCCCTCATTTCAACCCTGAGCTACAAATATCCTCATTTATTGAAAGATTTAGATTTTCTGATAGGTCGATTTCCTTGAAGATTGATAGTGCTGACAGAAGAAGCCCACCCTAAAACAGTAAAAATGAGAACTTGAACCACACAGCTCACCCCTTCAGGAAAAGTTTGGAAGTTTGTTTTCCCAACTGGATGTTACAATAGGAGTGAAAATGCAAATTGGAGCTTCATAAATTCTACCCTGAAACTATCCTGCCTGAAATCAGGAAAGGTGGCCTCTGGGACCAGGACAGTTTAGATCCATGAAGGGTTCTGTTGAAACATATGAATGCATCTCAATCTTACAAAAAATGATAACAATAACAAGGAAATATTTTGATCTACTGAGTGGCTTCCTTGATCATGGAAGGTCCACATCTGAAGTCTGCTCTACCTGTCTGATTAGAAATGGTCCCTTCTGGACAAGCATCACAATGGTAGCAGCAAACAGGCTCTCCCTCTGGAACTCTTCTCCTCTCTCCCGCATGGCACCTCTTCATGCCACACCTGGCAAAGGGCTTCTTCTGAAAGAGAAAAGAAAAATTCTTGAGATGACCTAAGCAATGAACATGCTTCATTAATTAGTTTCCAAATTGAGGGGTCCTTGGTGCTCTCTGAGCTTACTTGTTTTCTTGCAGATGTTTCATGATCCAAATTAAGTAACATCATCAGTGCTACATTTTACCTAGTTTGGCTAAGAAAACAAGCAAGTTCAGAGAGCACCAAGAATCCCTCATGTCAACTCTGAACTACAAATATTCTCCTCTATGGGTTTCAAAATACCTATTTCCATTCCATATTCCTATGTCTATGTTCTTCAAATGAAATGGTTCAACTCTGTCTACCAGAAACCAGGAGCAGCTCCCGGTAATTAAGGCCAGTGGCACTCCTGACCCTCCAATAGATGCTGGAGATTGGAAGTAGTGGGACATACAAAAGAAATATTGTGACATTGAGCTACAGCACTTCTGAAAGAAAGAGTCATGAGGATCCATCTGAATGGGAATGATGTTGGGAACTCATTGTTGCATCTTGAATCTAGAATAACAAAGTTGGAAGTGACCTTGGAGGTCTTCTAATCTAACCTCCTCTTAAGGCAGGAAACCCTATACCATTTCAGACAAATGGCTGTCAAATCTCTTCTGAGAAACGTCCAGTGTTGGAGAATTCACAACTTCTGGAGGCAAGCCCTTCCACTGATTAATTGTTCTAACTGTCTGGAAGTTTCTCCTTAGTTCTAGGTTGGTTCTCCCCTTGATCAGTTTCCATTCATTGCTTCTTGTCCTGCCTTCAGGTGCTTTGGAGAATAGCTTGACCCCCTCTTCTTTCTGGCAACCCATCTTATAACTGTGTCCTGGGTTTCAGACATTTTTCCCAATCCCAACCATTTGTGGCATGATACAAATCAGAACTCAAGTGTGTTACATGCAAAGCAGGTTATTTACCAAATCCCTGCCATATTTTCTGACTTAATTGACCATTTCTCAAGTTAATTTAGTTACACCTCGTACATTGCACCTCGTACAATGAACTTAAATGCCGTCTTCAGTGTACATCATACATAAGGAAACTATAAAAATAAAACAAAAACACACAACCTTCACATTCTATACAATTGAATTGAAAATCCCTGATATTGCATTAATATTGCATTATGCAGTAGAATTCAATATAGTTACTGCTCTGGGATAGAAGCTGTTTTTCAGCCCATTTGTCCTTGTTTTTATTGTCCTGTACAGTCTGCCAGATGGTAATAAAGTTTAAAAAAAAAAGAGGGTGCCCAGGAGGAGATGGATCTTTAAGAATATTTTGAACTTTCTTAAGGCTGCGGGAGCTATAAAGCTCTTCCAAGGAGGGGAGAGGGCAACCAATGATCCTCTGGGCAATGACGTTGACCCTCTGGAGCACTGTCCTATCTGCCACTGTGCAATTGGCAAACCATACACAGGAGCAGTAAGTCTATGTCTATGGTGTGTATGTCTATGTCTATGGTGCAGCGGTAGAAGGTCACCAGCAGTTTTTCATCCAGCTATTGTTTCCTGAGAAGTCTCAGGTAGTATAATCTCTGCTGGGCCCTTTTGACCAGTGCTGCAATGTGAGTGCTCCAGGTCCTCAGATAACAACCAGAAATTTAAAACTGGCCATTTGGTCCACTTGGTCTTCATTGAAAATCAAGGACTGGATGTCCGATATATTCCTTCCATAGTCCACTATAACCTCCTTGGTCTTATTGGTGTTAAGGACCAAGTTATTGTTTCCACACCATGAAAAAAGTTAGAAGGATGTTCTGCATCCCTAGAAGAGAATGGATTTTTCTTGAACTTACAACATTTCCTTCCTGCTCACCTTTGTGGCCCAGACAATGGCATCAGAGTTTAAGGTGAAATCCTTGCCTGGGGGAGCCCTAGGATCTATTTTCCCAATTTTGATGGGCACAAAAGATTTATTCAAGAGGAAAACCCAGTTGAGGAGATCAAAATTAGCAGAACCCAGTTGATTTTCTGAGAAGGAGATTTCATCTCCAGCACTGTTGTTAAACTGAAGAGTCCTCAGATAGTAAAGAATCTGAAAGAAAAGAAATCTTCAGAAATTGGAAAAATTGGCTGAAGACTACACATGAAGTATCAGGGCTTCTATCGTTCTTTGTTGGCCATTAGTTCGGGACATGGGGGTATGTCTGAGAAACTAGAGGAGTTCCATGAGTTCTGGTATATCAGGAATAATATTAAAAAATGGACTCCTTCTCCATAAAAGAGGGGCCTTTATCATTGGCCCATTTTTCATGGCTTATTCAACCCTAGTTTTACCACAATGATCACTCATACAAAGATTTTAATGCCACATTCCAGATTTCATTGCGTGTTTTTCTTCCTATGATATTTGGCTACATGCATTTTTAAATGTTTCCTTTGGCTCCAGGTCTTATAAGTGACAGATTAGGAGTGATTAAATAATTTCTACCACAACCCTGTAAAACCCCACTAACTTCCTCTAGTTCATAGTCAAAGACAGAAGAATGCAGGATCCAGATCTAACCAGGTGAGGCCATGTGGATGGAAGCACCTGTCCTGGTTTGTCACTTCACTGTCCACACAGATTCAACTTTTATCCTTTGATGCAAAAAAGCCTCTTTTGAATTTCAAACCAGGAGTCCATTTGGATCATTTTGAGTCCTACTGTGTGTGCTGAGGTTGACAGAGGCTGTTTTCACACAACAAGCTGAACAGGATAACAAATGGCAGACTAAACAAATGTGGTGAGGTCACACAGGATGATAAGTGATAAAAACATAAACCAAAGTTAAAATGAATAGAGTCCATTGTGTTCTTACAGGTGGGATTCAGGCTCTGTACTGAGGGAAACAGGTAGTTCTTCAAATATGCCCACTAGAAATGTGGAACTTTGTTACTATATTTCTTGAGAGCAGCAAGACTGTTGTATGCACAACAATGGAAAGACAGTTCGATCCCTAACATGGACAAATGGCTGCAGAAGGTGATGGACTTGGCTGAAATGGCAAAATTAACTATTTTGATTAAAGAAGAGAAAATAAGTACTTTTATTTCCACATGGAGACTGCTTCTGAACATTGTGCTTGAAGTGGAAAAGAATAAAACTTTGATTTTGGGTTTTACTGATCAACTTGGTAGATCTTGATAGAATTGGCTTGTTCACATTATTATGTGAACTGTATAAAAAAGTCAGAGAAGTTACCTGCCATGACCAGACTTTTGAGATTCTCTTTCCAAGCCTCATCAGGGCTGGTTGTGTTTCTGAACCATATGTTGCATGTAATGCATGTGCCAGAGCATAAATTGCATTGTAAATATTGTAACTTTCCCCTGTCATGCCTGTTTCAAACACAAACGTTGGCAGAGTCTGCAAATTCTCGTTTCCGGTACATGTTTTTTGCTGGGTTGGAGCAATTTCACCTGGTTTGTAGATCTTGCATTCAAAGACCGTTTCCCACCATTGTGGGAGAAATACGTCCCCATGTGGGTTGAAAGGGTCTAAAGACAGGAGGAAATGGGTGAATTCTGAGATATCCCCGGTGTGATCCCTAAAATGCAAAGCTCCATGGAAGGGATTTATACCTTTCAATAAGTCTTGAGATCCAATCATACTAACTTTCCAATGGGAAGTTAAGATCCAAACTTTGCAAAATGTTGTCTTTGTCAATTGTTTATGGACATCCATTACCACCAGTACATTTGTAATACTATTGGAATCTCCAAAGAGAATAATCACCTCAGCTTTAGACTAGATTTTGAAAATAAGATGAGACCTGAACTTTGTAGAAGAAAAAAAATCCAATCTCAACATTTCAGTGAAGGCCAGGCAGATCTCCTTCTTGAGCATTGGCATCAGAGTTGAGATGAAACGTTCTCCATTGTCACTTTCTGGGGCCACAAGCCCAACCCAGTTCCATAGGAAATACAGGAGCAGCTGGACTAAACCCACATACTGAGGAAATTCCTTGGGATTAATTTGGAAGAAGGAAGGATAAACTGTCCTCTCTTCCTGAGAGAACTCAAAGCCAACACCGAGCTGGAGAAAGTGAGAATCTTCTTTCAACAACAAAGTAAAATATTATGGCGACTTTAGATCACCATTTAAGTCCCCATTCTGTGGCTTTTGCTCCACCAGTCAAGCTGATTCGCCTTGAGTGACAGCTTTAAGGTTCTTCCCTTCTTAGGATGTGCTACCAGTTATTCATCTTGACTGGTTGTGGTATGTCAGAAGACAAGAGAAGAAACCATCAACCTGATGTAGAGACTAAATGGAACTAAAAGGATGTTTACCCTTTCATGGGAGAAGGGCAGTACATAAATTAAATTAATAAATTAATAAATAAAAATGAAGCATTAACTAAGTGTCACAAGCTCATGATGTGCCCCCCCCCAAACAAACTTTAGTTTATCTTTTGGCTTCTGTGTGTGCTTCTGATCTTTGTCTACTCCATAACAGAATCTAAAGAGGCCCCCTTACCTGTGGGACCTTGAACATGCTGAAGATGGAGGCCATCTGCCTTGAGGATTGGGAGCTGAGACCTCCAATGATGAACAGCAGAGTGTCCTGCTGGTCACATTTGTAACCTGGAATCGTCTGGCCTCTTGTGGAGAGCAGGGAGAGGCTGATTAAGAAAATCTGCCTCTCAATCTGGTGATTGTCATAAATGTGGAAGCCAAGGGTGATGTTGGGGAGGAGAACCAGGTCCTTGTTGACCTCTGAGACTGCAAACACCAAGGCCAGGAACTGCTGGTATTTCTTGGGCCTGACTCTATGGTGAGAAAAACTGTTAGATCAGGCGCAGGAAAGGAAGACTGGACCAGCTCGATACATTAATAACTTTATTAGGTACAAAGTAACGAGTCAAGACTGCTGGCGCGCTGCCGGAGCTCTCCTTATATTCGCTCCCGGCAGGCGCACCGCCCCTTGACAGGGATTCAAATCTCCCGCCCGATGGCTAGCAGCCAATCCGGGCGGATGTCCTTATAAGGACATAACACTCCTCCCCCCTTAGTCCGGACTGTCAAATCTCGTCCACAAAAGTCACGTAATCGCGCAGGTACGTAGGACGCCTCGGCACCCTAACTGACCTGCGCAGTCTCACTTCTTCTCCGTCTCCGGCCTGGATGGACGGGGCTCCTTCGTCTCCTGGTTCCCTCTCCAGAACCGGGCTCAGTTCGGCTGTCGAGTGAGCG
This sequence comes from Pantherophis guttatus, assembly GCF_059756535.1. Classification (NCBI taxonomy): domain Eukaryota; kingdom Metazoa; phylum Chordata; class Lepidosauria; order Squamata; family Colubridae; genus Pantherophis; species Pantherophis guttatus. Next base: position 6,445,213 of record NC_142063.1, read on the forward strand.
GGGTCACCCCCAGCGCCTCCGGCCGGACCGCAGACCTTGGATGGCTGGTTCTGTTGGTCTTCCTCCTGGCCTGAGGATCTATCGCCTCGTCTTGGTTGCTCGGTTCCGACCCGGGAAGAGCGTCTGAGTCTCGGTAAGTCTGTCGCTTGCTCCTCCCTGGTCTCCCGGGTGCTGCGGTTCGGTCGCGGTCCGGCCTGCTGCCGGTTGGGTGGTGGTTCCGCTCGGTGCCCTCGGGTCCGGTCCGCCAGCTGTGGGTGGTGCTGGTCGTCGTTGTGCTGTCCGACCTCGCAGGGGTGGCGTTGGTCCCCTCGGTTGGGCTGGTGTTGGTCTACTCCGTCTGGTTGGTGGTGGTCGACCTGGTCGGGACGTTGTTGCGGGACTACCTCTGCGGAGCGGCGGAGGTCTCCCCTGCCGGGGTGGTGTAGGTCTCCCTGGCCGGGTTGTTGTTGGCTTTCCCTTCCCCCTAGTCCCTGGTCTACCGTCGGGTGGTGCCTGGGGTCATCCGGGTCGGGTTGTTGTTTCCTGGCTGTCTTCTGTGATGGGCGGGGGTCCCTCTCGCCGGGGAGTCGTATGCCACCCTCGCCCATGGGTAGTGGGTTGCCCGTCTTGGCTGGGTCCCGGTCTACTCGCCTGGAACTGCGGTCTCCCTGGCTGGGCTGTCGTCGGCTGTCGTCACTGGTGGGGTACGCTGCTCCTTCTCTGGGCAGGTCCCGGTCTACTTGCGGCTTGGGTTGGTAGTCCCTGGCCCTGTTGTGCCGGGTGCCCACCTGGCTGGGTTGGTGTTGCCATCCCCCGTGCGGTTGGCCCCGGTCTACCTCACTGGACTGCCGACGTGACAGTACCTGGTAGTGTGCCGGGCCGACCTTGTCGGGATGGCGTTGCTCTGCGTCGCCGGGGTGTGGTAGGCCTACCTCGTCTGGGTGTGGTAGGTCTACCTCGCCGGGGTGTTGTAGGCCTACCTTGTCTGGGTGTTGTAGGCCTCCCTCGTCAGACTGGTTTTCGTGTGCTCCCCCCCACCTTTTCCGAAGTTGGTCGATGTGACGTCTCCAGACCTGTCCATCTTCCAACTCGACGGTGTAGGATTTGGGGCCGGTTGTGCTGGCAATTTTCCCCTTCAGCCACTTAGGAGAGCCGTTGAAATTCAGCGCGAAAACTGAATCTCCGTTGCTGAAGGTGCGAAGCGGGCGGCTGGCGGTTGCGGTCACTTCCGGGCTGTATTGGGGGTGCAGCCGGTCCAAGGGTGACCTCAACCTTCTGCCCATCAGCATTTCGGCCGGGCTCTTGTGGGTGGTGGCATGTGGCGTGATGTGCTGGGTGAGGAGGAAGTTGTCTATGCGTTCTTGCCAGTCTCCCGGGCCCATCTTGGTGAGGGCTTCTTTGGTCAGTCTGACCATGCGTTCAGGTTGTCCGTTTTCGGCCGGCCTGTAAGGGGCGGACAGGGCGTGGCGGATGCCCAGTCCTGCCAGGAAGGACTCCATGGCCAGGGATGTGAGCTGGGGGCCATTGTCCGAGACCAGCACGTCTGGTAATCCATGTGTGGCGAACAGGCGGCGCAAGGCTCAGATCGTCGCTTCTGTTGTGGTAGATGCCATGGGTACCACCTCGAGCCACTTGGAGAAGGCATCTACCACGATGAGGAGGTGTCGCCCCTGCATCGGACCCGCGAAGTCGATGTGGATCCTCGACCAGGGGTTGCTGGGGGTCTCCCACTTTGCGACTTCGGATTGCGGCGGTGCTGGGCGAACTTCTTGGCACGGGTCACATCTGGAGACCCATTGCTCAATGTCTTTGTCCATGGAGGGCCACCAGACGTAACTCCGTGCCAGGGCCTTCATGTGGACGATGCCCGGGTGCCCTTTGTGCAGAGTCTCTAACGTCCGCCGTTGCAGAGTGCTTGGGATCAGCACCCTGTCTCCCCATAGCAGACAGCCCTTTATGGTGGACAGCTCCTTCTGTTTCCTGGCAAACGGGCTGAACCTTTCCTCTGGCTTTTCCAATGGCCACCCTCTGAGGATCCAGGACTTCACTTGGCGGAGTGTGGGGTCCTTTTGAGTGTGGACGGCCACATCTGCAGATGACACCGGACAGCTGGCGTCGTCGTCAATATGGAATAGGTGGAGCGTGGGCGCTGGGTCTTCGACTGGATTTTTCGACGGGCATCTGCTGAGCGCGTCGGCGTTTCCTATGGCTGTGCCTGGCTGGTGCACGAGCCGGTAGGAATAGCCGGCTAGGAAGATGGCCCATCTCATCATCCGTGGGGACATGAAGGTCGGGGTGGGTTGGTCGCCTGCAAGGAGTCCCAGGAGTGGTTTGTGGTCGGTGACTATGGTGAAGCGTCTTCCGTAGAGGTATTCGTGGAAGCGCTTCACTCCAGCCACGATGGCCAGGGCTTCTTTGTCCAGCTGACTGTAGTTCCGTTCTGCGCCGGACATGGTCTTTGAGAAGTAGGCAATGGGGGCTTCCGTGCCGTTGGGCAGTTCGTGGCTGAGGACTGCCCCCACCCCATATGGCGACGCATCACAGGTCAGCTTGATGGGCAGCGTCTCACTGTATTGGATGAGGACGCTTTTGGACGTCAATAGTCCCTTGATGGCCCGGAACGCTGCTTCCTCTTCCTGGCCCCACTTCCAGGAAGCCGATTTCCCCAGCAGGCGGTGGAGTGGCTCAGCAACTGTGGCTTTCTGTTTTAAAAAAATGGCGTAGAAGTTGAGCAACCCAAGGAAAGCCTGAAGCTCCGTTTTGTTTTTTGGGCTTGGAGCTTCATGGATTGCTTCCACTTTTGATTTGGTGGGGTGAATGCCAGTGCTATCAATGAGATAGCCCAGGAACTCGACTTCCTGTACTCCTATGATGCACTTGTCCCGTCCGACCCTCAAGCCCTTGGCCTTGAATCGCTGCAGGACAAGCCTGAGCCTTTCAAGGAGTTGAGCTCTTGAGTCACCGGAGATGAGCACATCGTCGAAGTAAGGCACCACCCCTGGAACGCCTTGGAGAAGGCGTTCCATCATAGATTGGAAGATGCCGGGGGCAGCGCTGACTCCAAATTGGAGGCGGTTACATTTGAATGCCCCCCTGTGCGTGACAATTGTTTGTGCCTCCGCCGTTTTTTCATCCACTGGCAGTTGCTGGTAAGCCTGGGCCAGGTCCAGTTTCGCGAAAATTGAGCCAGACCCCAGGGAATGCAACAGGTGTTGCACCACTGGGACTGGGTATGCGCTTTGCGCCAACGCCTTGTTGATGGTACAACGGTAGTCGGCGCAGATGCGCACAGACCCATCATGCTTCAGTGGGGTCACAATGGGAGTCTCCCATGAAGCATGATCGATCGGTTCCAGGACACCCTGGGCGATCAGCTTATCCAGCTGTTCGTCTACTTTAGGCCGCAGGGCGAACGGAACTCGGCGGGGCTTGAGCCTGATTGGGGTGATGCCCTTGTCCAGATTGAAGGAAATTGGCCTCCCCACAAATTTCCCCAGTTTACCATTGAAGACTTCTTTGAACTCTTCGAGGATGGTGTCGAGTTCGTCCCTATGGATTTCGTGGATGCCCTCAATGGAAAGCCCCAGCGGCTTAAACCACTCCACTCCTAACAGGTTCAGTCGGCTGTTCTCCACGATGGTGATGGGCAGCTCTCCGTTAAAAGTCCTTGTATCTGATGTGGATGGTGGCTCTGCCCAGGATTCCGATGGGATTTCCGTTGAAGTCCACAAGCCTCGACTTCGGGGTTTTCAGCTGGGTCTTCTTGCAGGATGGCTTCAGCTGCTGAAGGTGCTGCCAGTCCATGATGGAGTAGGCGGACCCGGAGTCTACCTCCATCTTGCATGGTGACCCTTCCGCCATCAGCGTCACGTGGAACTTGGTGGTCCCCTCATCACTTGTGTGAGCGATGGTTGTCTGGTGCACCGTTCTGCTGCGGGGATAGTTGTCCTCCCCGCGCCGGGACTGGGTTGAGGACCGTTTGGATGTCCTCTGATTGTCTTTGCAATTCTCCCGGAGTCGTGGTCTGGGCGGTTCCGGGGCTGGATCTGTGGCTCTGCAGGCCTCGGCGATGTGCCCCCTCTTCAGGCATCGGCGGCAGGTCGCGTCCCTCCATCTGCAGTTTGCCCTGGGGTGGTCGCCTCTGCAACTGCCGCATCGTTCTCCCCGGTCGCCATGCTGTGGGTTTTCCCGCCTGGGGGGGTGGGAAACCTTGTGGACGGCCCTTTCCTCATCCGACTCGGATTGCGTGGTTGCCTTGTCTGATGAGGTCAGGCCCGACTTGTGGATCTTATGGATCCCTCTTGGTTTTACCATTGCGGCGGCTGCTTGCTCAGATGTTTCAGCCGCTGTTGCTTCGTCGAGGACGTCTTTGAGCGGGATCCTCTTCCGGCTGAGGAACTTTTTCTGCAGCCCCACATCTCTCATGCCAAAAACAATGCAGTCTCGGATGGCGTTGTCCACGTTATCGAACTCGCAGTTGGCAGCGAGTTGGCGAAGTGCTGCCACGAATTCCTTGACGGATTCACCTTCCCGCTGGTTTCTTTGCTGGAAGGTGAACCTGTTCGCGATGGGGGTGCCTGTAGGTGCGTAATGCTCCTGTAGGACTTCCTGCAGGTCGTTCCAGGACATCTCCTCAATGTCCCTGGGTGCCACGAGGTCAATCGCCATCTCTAGAACGTCCGATCCGCAATGAGCCAGGAAGAGGGCTCTTTTCCTCTCATCGTCGAGGTTCTGGTATCCATTGCCTCGCAGGAACTGCCGGAATCGGACCATGTATGACCTCCACTTCTCCCGGGCTGGGTTGAATGGGTTCAGCGCGGTCATCGGGGCTTGTGGGGTAGCCATTCTGGAAGTCGCTGTGGTGTAGTGACTTCAGCTAGGTGGGCGATCGTGCCAAGAGTCTTGTTCGGGTTCTTCTCTCAAGTCCTTCGTCGCCAGTGTTAGATCAGGCGCAGGAAAGGAAGACTGGACCAGCTCGATACATTAATAACTTTATTAGGTACAAAGTAACGAGTCAAGACTGCTGGCGCGCTGCCGGAGCTCTCCTTATATTCGCTCCCGGCAGGCGCACCGCCCCTTGACAGGGATTCAAATCTCCCGCCCGATGGCTAGCAGCCAAGCTGGGCGGATGTCCTTATAAGGACATAACAAAAACATTGAGGAACAATTACAGGAAATTTCACATATGCAGTTGGAGTTTGTCTTTTGTGTTGTTCTTTAGAGCAACTCCTAAATTTCGTTGAGTTTGGATTTTTTTAAAGGATCTTCCTTGATTAAACTGTCCATCCCAATCACAGACCTTTTAATACCCCTCTATCATCCCTCCCTTCCTCACTTTGCTCCAGTGACTGTAATCCTTTTTTCCCTCTAGCAGGTTATCAGTTTTGTTCTCTCTTGGAGAAGTTTCTGCAGGACAAATAACCATTGCTGAGCAAAAAACTCCCGTAGGTGTCAGAGTGTAGATTTCCCAAAGGCCATTGCTCATGAGCTGATTCCAAAACCGAGTTTTGCTTTTGTATTTTTTATTATTTTATTTCATTCAGGATATTCATTTGCCAACACTCTTGTATCATATGACTTATGTCTCACACTGGATAAGGATTTTTAATTCGACTTTTCCACCATGACTTTCTATCCAAATCAATAAGTAGACCATCACAATTTCTAATGTGTTGTCCCTTCTCACTTTTTATGCTTCATCCCTTTCATCAGGAAGAATTCTGGAAAGATTAAGAATTCTATCCTCTTTTATGAGCTTGGGTCTTTATTGAAAAACAGTGCAAAGATTTACTCTACGGCATTGCAAACCTCATCAGGACCAGTATTTCTAAAAGGAGTTCCTGAATCCCAAAGAAAGAAAATATTCATCTACATCTTTCGCCTCCGAATGAAACTTACACAATTGGTAAAAGACGCTGGAATGGGTCTTTATGAAATCTTAGGCTGTGGAAGGATAAAACAATGGTTGCCAGGGGCAAATTCCCACCAATAATGAGATCACCAGCCCTGTAGTAGTCCCCCAGAATCTCCAAAGACCTTGTCAACACACATACACTTTCTATCCTCTTAGCAGAAGTTGGAGGCAGGAGCCAAAAGAGCAGCAGCAGGAGGAGGAGAGGCAACCCAGTCATTCTTCTCACCTTCCCTCCTAGATCAGAAACCTAGGTTTGTGCAGAAGCTAAATTGCAGGTAGCACTTGAAATCTCATCACAGCTTAGAGCACAACAGAGGCAGATCATTCCACCTGGATGGCCTTGTAGCAAATTTATATCAACCATCCTTCCCCTTATAAGTGTTTGAGCTGTGACCGAAGACAAAGCTAAGGCCAGCTGAGTCTCATCCAACCCAGGAGTGAGCTCTTTGCAAGGCAAGGTGAGGTGTCATGTCCTGTCCCATCGGTAGAATTCCAGGCATGTTTTTTTTTTAAAGCCGGTGTTCTCTGGGAAGTTTTTTGTGAATAGAAACCCACAGAGAATAAGAATGGCAGTTCCACTGATAATTGCAAGGGAGAGCAATTGCCCTATCCAATTATTACTAGATCCGTTTGCATGCCAGAAATGGAAAAACATGTTTGTGTCTCTTGTTGTAATCCCCAGAGACAGACTTGAGAATGAAGGTGAAGTTGGATATTTTGATTTATATGTAACCAAGCCCCTGCACTCAAGTTAAGAGTTTTGATAGAGGAATTGTCATGCGATACCAAATGATCTTTATATAGTGTTGTTGCCCTCTATCCCCATCTAGTGGCCAGAGGGACAAATATGCCCCAAGTATATTGTTTGAAGCTAATTCCACCCATTTACCCATCAGTTCACACTCTCAAACAAATGTATCTTGGGAAGCCAGACTCCATTTCCTTTAGCCTTTGGAGAAGGCAGAAGCACAAGGAAGCATCTACTTAATCTGTGGCACATGATCATCCAAGGACTAACCCAGATCTCATACAGAGCATCGCTGTTTAGATTTAAATAGCTTGTATTTATTAATTGTTATGTTCAGCAGTAACTAGGTCTATCTTATATTTGGTTCTCATTGTATGTATCCCTATTTTCCCCAGTTTCACCATATCCTGTTCTTCCAATAAAGCCCTCAGATCTACGCACACGGTCTGTTCTATTGGAGGATAAGTGGGTTTAGCTGCATGTTGAGCTGCACACAGACTAACGTATAGTGAGGGCAGAACAGGAATTGTAGCTCAGAGTTGAAGTAAATTCTTGGTGCTCTCTGACATTGTGTAAGGTCCTGCCTTACCAGCCTTCACAAGAAAGCAGAACTCTTGAAACGAAAAGCATTTCAAAAGGAGCTTTTATTGGAAGACAATGATAGCAGAGGGAATTTAGGCAGGATCTGAATTTCCTGTGCTAAAATGTTATGTTAAATCGCTTTCTCCGAGGCCTCTCCCAATGTCCAGTTCAACTTTGAGCCAATCCCAAAGTGTGAAGATGTGGTGAGAACTTCAGGTGATAACAGGCAGTTCCCAGGCACCACGCTCTGGCTTCTCCAGTAGTGAGACAAAACAGATGGCCTGAGGCACATTCTTCCCTCCTCCCCATTTCCCCAAAAGGTACATCAAGCCACAAAAGGAACAAAGGAAAACCCCATACAAAAGAATCCCCCAAGCCTCCCACCACCACCAGAATGGAAGCTTCCTGAGAGAGATCTCTAGGACGTGACACATTGCTTGTTTTCTGGCAGACATTTCATGACCAAACTAGGTGATCTCATCAGTGCTGGAAGAGAGGGTTCGTTCTCATTTTATATTCTAGGGCAGAGTTTCTGGCTTTGTGGACAGGTGGGGAGGAAGAAGAGTGGATGGTTTGCGCAAGTGGCCGGCAAGCGCGCATGCACAAAGCTCCCTTGTAAAAAGTGTGGGCTTCTGCATGAGGCTATATGCTATGATCGGTTGCTGTGGGTGTTGTTTGTGATTTACCTCATGATGCTCCTGTTTGCCTGACAACAGAATAGGAACAGGAATGAGTAGGAGTAGGAATAGGAGTAGGAGTAGGAGTAGGAGTAGGAGTAGGAGTAGGAGTAGGAGTAGGAGTAAGAATAGAATAGAATAGAATAGAATAGAATAGAATAGAATAGAATAGAATAGAATAGAATAGAATAGAATAGAATAGAACAGAACAGAACAGAACAGCAGAAACTTTGTAGGTCATTTAGTCTGTGTTCTGTATACTGTTTGATTTACCTCACAATATTTCTGTGTTCCTGACAAGCTTGTCTACTCACGCATGAGGCAAGCTACACTGTGATTGGATGCTGTAAACATAAAGGGGGAGTTTCCCTTTTTTCCTCACCTTTTTTCTTCTCTGTGTTCTATATACTGTTTGATTTACCTCATGATTTTCCGGTGTTCTGACTAGCTTGTCTGCTCCTGCATGATTTATCTCATGAAGTTCCTGACTATCTTGTCTGTTTGTGCATGAGGCAATCTATGCTATGATAGGTTACTGTGGGTGTAAAGGGGGAGTTTCCCTTTTTCCCGCTTTTTTCTTCTGTGTGAGCTGTATGTGGTTTGTGATTTACCTCATGATGCTCCTCTTTCCTGAAAATAGAATAGAAATAATAGAAATAGAAAGGAATAGGAATAGGAATAGGAATAGAATAGAATAGAATAGAATAGAATAGAATAGAATAGAATAGAATAGAATAGAATAGAATAGAATAGAATAGAATAGAATAGAATAACAGAGTTGAAAGGGACTTTGTAGGTCATCTAGTCCAACCCCCTGCTCAAGCAAGAGATCCTATACCTTTTCTGACAAATAGCTATCCAGTCTCTTCTTGAAAGCTTCCCATAATGAAGTGCCCACAACATCTGAAGGCAACTTCTGTTACATGGGTTGATAGTTCTCACTGTCAGAAAATTTCTTCTTATTTCTAGGTTGAATCTCTCCTTGAAAAGTTTCCATCCATTATTCCTTGTTTGGCCTTCAGCTGCTTTGGAAAATAGCTTCACTCCCTCCTCTCTGTTTTGGTCCTGTCAGCTGTAAATACAAATGTGAAACATATTTATTTATATAAAACTACAAGCTCGTGTCAGGGTCTATGATGTCATTTGGATACCTGCTGCACAATTCCTTGACAATGGTGATGTTTTGTTGTTGGTTTTTTGTTCTGCCTTCTGGTCCACTTCATCCACATCCTCTTCCTCGCTGCCATCTGAGTCGCTCCGCACATCCTTTTCCACCTACAACAGAGAAACAGAGACATCACCTCTCTTCAATCCTGCTTGGCTGGAGTCCATCAGAGGGCAAAAACCCTTTTGGGGAGATACAACTGACCTTTTGCACTGGAGATACAACCCAAGGGCTGTGCTATGTTTTGCAAGGCATACAGGCAAGCCCATGGTTCTTTAGAAGAAGGGGCTTCAAAATGTTTAGGAGGCCATTGTTAATGGCAACTTCATAGAAAGAAAACTTATATAAAATGTTTTATAGATGGCACTTACCTAGGTTAGCTAAAATGTTAGCTAGGTTAGGTTAGCTAAAATGTTTAAAAATATGTTTAGCAAATGTTGGAAATGGAATAAAAAAATAGGCACATATTATCATATGTGGTGGACTTGTCATAAAGCAAAAAAAGAAAAGAAAAGAAAAATACATAAACGGCTAGAAAAGATGATTGGAAAGCATGTAGATTTGAAAACTGAACTATTTTTATTAGGTATAATATCAGGTAAACGTGATAAGAAAAGTATGTATTTAATATTGCACATCTTGACAGCAGCGAGGATCGTACTTGCGCAATGCTGAAAAAATGAAGAAACACCACGAGATGAAGAAATAATTAAGAAGATACTACAATGTGCAGAAATGGGCAAACTGACATTAAAAATAAAACAGAAAGATGATACAGAATATTATCAAATAATGCAATCTATTTTATCAGTGGTTGGAAAAAGGAGCTGGAGATTAAGAACGCAATATGTATTGTTAAGCAAATTAAACACCCAGTCAACAAGATGTATATTAAGCACTAAGAAATGTAATTACTAAAAAAAACTAATTAAAAAAATGTTTAAGAGGCATGGGGGCTTGAACCTCCTGCAAGGTTGAGATATCCACATTACCTCTGATATCTCTTCAAAAACCCAACCCATGGTCATTCACCTCTCCTGAAGCTCTGGGGTTGAGGGTCGCAGTAGGACTCCCACTTGACCATAGCCAGTGTCTGGATTGTATATATATATATATATTTTGGGGGGGGGTCAGCATTTTCTATCATGAAAACAAAGATGAGTGGCCCCTCCATAACAAATTGCACGAGGGACCTGCAATTGAGATGGTGCAGCATGGAGTCTTTTCAGTGTCCCCAGAAATTTTCTGAAAAGTTTTAATGTGCTTGCTTGGCTGTTGTAGAGGGGAGGGGGACAGGATCCCTTATTTGGGTCCTGACTTTTAATATCCCTCCCCCAAAAAGACCCTGGGGTTAAGATTTTCAGGTTGTCTCCAGCAACGACAATGGGGCACCCTGTAGACAGGTGTTGTGGTGAGTTCCCACATCCTTTCCCACTGTCATTATAAGGCCCCCATTTAGGAGTGCGTGTAATGTAACAGTTTGTGTCAAAAAGTCTATTTTGGCTAGGGATCATTGTTGAACATATGTAGTCTTTTACATTCCAATTCTCAGCCACCTATCACTGATGCGAGCACCACTGAGCAGAGGTGCCAGAAAGCAGAGGTGGGTTTCAGCAGGTTCTGACCAGTTCTGGAGAACCGGTAGCGGAAATTTTGAGTAGTTTGGAGAACTGGTAGTAAAAATTCTGTCTGGCCCCACCCCCATCTATTCTCTGCCTCCCGAGTCCCAGCTGACCAGGAGGAAATGGAGTTTTTACAGTATCCTTCCGCTGGGGTGGGGAGGGAATGGAGATTTTACAGTCTCCTTCCCCCGGAGTGGGCTGGGAATGGAGATTTTACAGTCTCCTTCCCCTGCCACACCCACCAAGCCATGCCACGTCCATCAAGTCACACCCACAGAACCAGTAGTAAAAAAAAAATTTGAATCCCACCACTGCCAGAAAGCAGGGGGTGGGTGGGGAATCTGGTTTTGGAGCTGTGAGTATGACCATTCTGTGTCAAACAGAGACTGACCCCAAGGTGGCGTTCGAACTCCCTTTTCTCTCTTGTTTTAATGAAGGAAGTGCTCCTGCAGGATGCGATTGGTGCCTAAATGTAATAATGAAATCTGTGGTAGCGCAAAGGCTGAGAGTGGGCCTCGTGCCTCAGCAGGAAGTAAAAGAAACGGGCGTCTGAAACAGTGGATGGGGAGTGCCTGCTTCTCCTTTGAGGAGAGGACATTTGTGAAAGTGCAAAAAATCATCTGCACCAGAAGTTGCAGCCTTCGTCCAACCAAGTCACACATCTCAATTGCCACCCACAAACATTCCAAATGAATGAATGGAATCACGGGAACCAAGCAGGGACTCTCCTTCACTACCACTGAATTCCCCCCTCCCAACAGCCTTCTTAATGGATAGCAATAGCACTTAGACTTATATACTCTAACCACTGTGCCACCGAGGCTCATACATCTGGACAGAGGATATTTTACAGAACAAAATGAGCCATGGTGGTGCAGTGGTTAGAGTACAGTACTGCAGGCTACTTCTGCTGATCAACGACTGCCAGCAGTTTGGCAGATTGAATCTCACCAGGCTCAAGGTTGACTCAGCCTTCTATCCTTCCGAGGCTGAACAAAGATCTCTCTGACAAATTGTAAGACAAAAAGGACGAGTACAAAAAATGGAAAGAGGGACATATAACTAAGGCAGGATATCAACAGACAGCCAGAATCTGCAAAGACTGCAAAGTCAGGAAAGCAGAGGCTCAGAATGAACAAAGACTTGCAACAAAAGTCAAAGATAATAATAAAAAAGTTTCTTCTAACATATAAATAACAAGGAAAAAAAATCAAGGAAAAAGTCGGTCCACTAAAGAGAGAAGACAGCAAGGAAGTAGCAAGCAACAGAGAGAAAGCAGAGCTGCTTAGCTCATTCTTTACATCGGTCTTTTTTTTTTTTTTAATTTGATTTATATGCCGCCCTTCTCTGGAGACTCAGGGCGGCTTACAGTGCGTTAAGCAATAGCCTTCATACTTTTGTATATTTTATACAGAGTCAGCTTATTGCCCTCACAAACTGGGTCCTCAATTTACCTACCGTAGAAAGGATGGAAGGCTGAGTCAACCTTGAGCCTGGCAAGATTCGAACTTACTTTAATTGCAGACAGCTGGTGTTAAATTACAGTGCTTAGTCTGCAGAGCTATCCAGGCTCCTCCAGGTCTTCATGCAAAAAGAAACTATAGCCCAACCTACCAGAAACATAACTGTAAAAAACAGACTGGAAATAAAAGTTAAAATAAGCAAAAAAAATAGCAAGAGAACACCTGTCTGATCTTGATGAATACAAAACACCAGAATCTGAAGGATTATATCTCAGAGTTCTAAAGGAGTTGGCAGATGTCATCTCAGAACCCCTGAACCACATCTTTCAAAAATCCTGGAACACCAGGGAACTACCAGAGGACTGGAGAAGAGCTGAGGTGGTTCCCATCTTCAAAAAAGGGAGAGAGAAAAAAAAAAAAACAGACCCAGGAAACTATAGACCAATCAGCCTAACATCAATACCCGGGAAGATACTGGAAAAGATAATTAAAAAACAGATCTGCCAACATCTAGAAAAGAGTAAAGTAATAACTAGAAGTCAACATGGGTTTGTTAAAAACAGATGATGCCAAACCAATCTTATTTCATTTTCAACATAGTGACTAAATTAGTAGGCCAGCAAAATACTGTGGATATAATATACTTAGACTTCAGCAAGGCATTTGACAAAGTAGAAAACAACCTACTTCTTTGTATGCTAGAAAAAAGTGGGATAGATAGCTTCACCACCAGATGGATTCACAACTGGCTGACAAACCATATTCAACAACTAGTCCTTAATGGTTTAAGTCTACATGGAGAGAAGTAAGCAGTGGGGTGCCACAAGGTTCCCTCTTAGGCCCAGTATTCTTCAATATCTTCATAAACGACTTAGATGAGGGAATAGAAGGGGAACTTACCAAATTTGTAGATGGATCTTGACAGACTTGAACACTGGGCCCTATCTAACAAAATGAAATTCAATGTAGAGAAAAGTAAAGTCCTACACTTAGGTAAGAAAAACCAAAAGTGCACATATAAACTGGTTGAAACCAGGCTGAATAGCAGTGACTGTGAGAGGGATCTTGGAGTCTTAGTGGACAACCAGCTAAATATGAGCCAGCAGTGTGCAGCGGCAGCCAAAAAAGCCAATGTAATCCTAAACTGCATTAACAGAGGAATGCAATAAAGATCAAGGGAGGTACTAATACCACTCTATAAAGCCTCAGTAAGATCACACCTAGAATACTGCATCCAGTTTTGGTCACCACGCTATAAAAAAAAGATGTTGAGACTCTAGAAAAAGTGACATGGAATGAAAATGAAAGTGGAGCAGGGTTCAATGAAAGTAATTGGTGGTCTTCTCCCTCTCCCCAACACATGCCTTTTGTTCCCACCTTCTTGAGTGCCCTTACCTTGCCATGGATCAGGAACCTATAAATCATGAGGATGATCAGGCAGGACCATAAAATGTTGAGAAGCTGCAGGAGCATCAGGAAGGCATTGAAGAAGTAGTAGCCAAAATAAGGCGGGTGGACCTCCGCCAAATAGTAATATGTGTTGTAGAGAACCCTTGAGGAGGGAGAGGGGGTGGAAAAAGAAAGAGGTAATGGTTATCTCTTCAGCAGTTTTCAAGCACCTAGCTCAGCTCCAGAGTGCATGCGCACTCCAGCCAACTGATTTTCGGGCCTTCCAAGCCCACTGGAAGTCGGGAAACGGGCTGTTTCCGGCATTAGGAGGGCCTCCAGGGGGGTGGGGAAGGCCATTTTTGCCCTCCCCAGGCTCCTAGAAAGCCTTTGGAGCCTGGGGAGGGCAAAAAATGGGCCTACTGGGCCCACTGTGCCATCATGTGCCAAAAGTGGGGGGAGAACGGTGGGGTTGTGCACACATGCACGGGTGGTGGTGGGGCACATTGAATTATGAGTGTGGGCACCCACACACGTGACCTCCTGCCCTACTCCCGCTTTTGGCACGCAACGGCAAAAAGGTTAGCCATCACTGCATTAGGGCTTCAAAACAAGAACAGATGATCTAAACGGCTTTAGCCAAAATTGATTAAAATTGAAGTATTTCAATAGAGAATAACAGATGGATGTTACCTCCCAACTCTGGAAGTTTGATGCAGTAGTGAAACGTAAAATTTGTTACTACCAGTTCTGTGGGCGTGGCTTGGTGGTGGGGTAATGTGACTGGGTGGGCTTGGCTGACGATCCCAGCTGAGTTGCCTGATCGGCAGAGGTTTTTTTAAAAAGCCTCTGTCAATCAGGCAACTCAGCTGGGATCGTCAGAGGCATTTAAAAGAAAAAAAAACCCCTTTTTTCTTTTAAAAGCCTTTGATGATCCCAGCTGAGCTGCATGATTATCAGAGGCTTTGTTTTTTTACTTTTAAAAGCATTTTTTGGTCGAAGAGGTTGTAGAAAAAATGCTTTTAAAAGTTTAAAAAAAAGCCTCTGATGATTGTGCGTCTCAGCTGGGCATGGGGGGGGGGGCACAGGGATTTTTGCTACTGGTTCTCTGAACCACCGGTCCAAACCGGGAGCATTTCACCCCTGGTTTGATGGGTTACATGCGGGTTCTAACTTGTTTATAGCAGTTAGAAGCTGAGATAGAACATAGAACATAGAATGATAGACTTGGAAGGTACCTTAGCGATCATCTACAGAAGATTCTATACCATTTCAGACAAATGGCCATCCAGTCTCTTCTTGGAAGCCTCCAATGATGGAGCACCCACAACTTCTGAAAGCAAGCTATTCCATTGGTTGATTGCTTTCACTGTTAGGTCATTTCTCCTTAGTTCTAGGATGTTTGTTTTCTTAGTTAGTTTCCATCCATCGTTTCTTGTCTTGCTTTTTGGTGCTTTGAAAATAGTTTGACTCTCCCACCCCCATCTTTGTAGGAGCCCCTCGAATATTGGAAGACTGCTATAATGTCACCCCTAGTCCTTCTATTCTCTAGATAGGCCATACCCAATTCCTATAACTATTCTTCATATGTTTTAACATCCATGCCCCTAGTCACTCTTGTTCCTCTTTTCTGTACTCTTTCCAGAATCTGAACATCTTTGTGATGATCCGGTGCAAGGCATGAAGGCAACACAGCCAGAGAACCGGTATGAGTCCCTTTATTAGCACCAACTTTGCCCCCAACGTCCTATTTACTCTCCAGCCTAGAGAAAAGCTCTCCCACAAACCTGCAGCAGCTTCTGGCTGCAGATACTCCAGTCCAAACACTGTAAGCAGAATGACTGCAATCAATCGCTCCAGCAGGACAAGATAATGCATCCCAGAAGTGAATCACGGCAATAATTCCAGCAAGGCAAGATAAGCACACAGAAGCAGGGCACTAATTCAAACAGTTCAGGAGGAATGCCAGGAATGCAGGCCACAACTCTCAACACTAAATGAATTCAGTGTTTGTTCCTGACAAATGCCCCTCTCCTTTAAACTCCATCCCCAGGTGTGCTTTGTGAAGGGAATCGGGGCCCTTTCCTTCCTCGTAAGCCACGCAACCCATGTTGCTCTCTTCTGCATTCTTTCCTGTGTGACCCAGGATGAGGAGGGCGTGAGCCTTGGTCTTCATCTGAACCCTCACTCCCTTGTTCTCTCTCTCTCAACTGTTCTGCCCAGCCTGACTTTGCCCTTCCCCAATTTCCTCCACAGCCGATGGAGCCACTCTCCAACAGTCAGCTATTCATCTTCTGTCTCAGATTCAGACTCCGATGGGGGCATGACAATCTTGTTTATATTGTGGTGACCAAAACGGGATGTAGTATTCCAAAGATGGCTGTACTAAGGCTTTGTAAAGTAGTTCTAACTCTTGGAATACTGCATCCAGTTCTGGTCATCACAATATAAAAAAGATGTCCCAAGATGTGAGGGGAAATGTCAACAAAAGAGGGCACTGCAATTGTGCTGTCAAATTCCTGCCCTTTTTGCATGCATTCCCGAAACGTACTTGTAAGGAAAAACGATGCCACGAGTAAAGAGGAATAGCACTGAGAAAATGATAAAGAGTGTGTTGCAGGTTTTCTGCCACTTCAGGTACTTAAACATCTTTGCACTCTGGGAAAAAAGAGAGAAAAAGAAGCAGAAATTGTTGATATCTAGGGAGATTCTCAGTCATCCAGGTCTTGGCTGTTCCAAAAGTGCTTTTTCAAGAGACAACTGGAATTTCTTGTTTTTCTTCTCATCCAAGAAGCTTCTTCAACTCTGATTGGATGGTGGGGAATGGAAGGATTTATACTCCTTGCAGACAGCTGGTTATTTGCATCCTGTTAGAGAGTCATTGAGGCTCAGCCACTTGGCTGCATCCAAAAAGGCTCCATACACATTTGCATTACTCAGGTGACCCTGAGGACACAGATAAACCTCCAGGTGGGCTTAACGACTCTCTAAAAAGAATGTAAATGACCAGCTGTCTACAAGGAGTATAAATCCTTCCATTCTCCACCATCCAGTCAGAGCTGAAGAAGCTTCTTGGATGAGAAGCGACATGTCTTCAAAGAAAAATCAGAAAGTCCAGTTGCCTCTTTAAAAAGCACATTTGGGACAGAAATTGTTGAGTGGCTGAGTCTCCTGTTGTGAGAACACTCAACATTCATAGTATGATGCCAAATTTCTGTGGGTTTAAGCTGCAGCACCTGCATTCTATCTCCCAGTGGGATCCTGGGAATTGTAGTTTGCAGAAGATGAAAATCCTAAAGAAAATCCTGGATGCAGACCAGCTTGCAAGCAAAGCCTGATGGGAATATCTTAGTCTCCCACAAGTGGGGGTTAGCTCATTTCCAAACATTTTGCGCTGAATACAGAACAAACGTGCTTTCAAACTGAAAACTGGATATCTAAAATTTGAAACAATTTCAGCCCCATTTTTTTTTCAATGCTGCTTCTTTCTCTGAATTATTATTTTCTTTTTGTATTTTCTTGACCTTCAAAGAAGCCTTTCAGATTGGGACTATGGCAGCAATTATTTAGCTGGTCCCAATACATCTGGCAGACTGCAGGCAAGAGAAGGCTGGTATAAATTATTTTCTAGATTTATTTCTTCTTACCAAAAAACATGGATGAGTGGTGTTTTTTTTTCTTTCAAAAAGAGAGGAAGGGGAATAATGTATTCTTTTTTTAAAATCTTAGGGTAGAGGTAGAGTGTTCCTGAGCATTAACTTACATGCAGCAGACCATCGGAAATATCATGTAGGAACATGATAACTGAACCAATACGGATGAAATTGGTGCAATAGGAGAAGCCAATGAGCAAGATCGCAATCACATGGTGGATAATCATCATATTAAAGTCCTGCAAGAAGAGGAGATAACTGAGCAATTGATTTTGTAGCTCCCCCAGGGGGCCCATACATCCCATTATGAGGAAGGGGTTTTGAGTCATTGTTTCAGAAATATTTTCTTACCTTTGAGAATCTTGTGAAGAGTATTGGAAATCCTTCCTTCCTTCCTTCCTTCCTTCCTTCCTTCCTTCCTTCCTTCCTTCCTTCCTTCCTTCCTTCCTTCGTCCCTTCCTTCCCCCCTTCCCTTCCCTTCCTTTTCCCCTCCCCTTCCCAGCAAACAGGTATCTGGCTGCTGCTGGGTCGAGGAAGATAGCAAGGGATTATGAGACTGGCTGGGAAACTGTCACAGAAAATTGAAAATGAATATCATATAATCTCATTAGCAGCACAGCAGTGCAGCAGCAACCAGGAGCTCTGAAGTAGGCACTTCATCATCGCTGCCAGATTTTGGGTGCATTCCATATGTTAGCTCATTTGAGGCACCCTGGCTCAAAAATTGTTATCCTATGATGTACTTAAAGGTCACACCGATGAGAATTTTTGTACCATAGAGTTTTGCATCTTAACTAAACTAGCACCAAACTAGCACCCTTGATTTGTTTAATTTTGTTTTACTTTTTCTCCTCTTTTGATTGATTGTGGAGTTTTCAGATGAACTAGCTGAGCTGCATAGGCCAGATGGGCTGCCACATACATTAACCGAAAGGCATAAATGCTGGTAGTGCACCCAAAGGAAGACACACATTTCCTGCTGGAATCTGAATGGGGTTTCCTGGCCAGGGGACAACATCCCTTCTGACAGAGCTCACTCACCTTCTGTTTGACATCAAAAGGAATTGTAATGACCAAAGAACAGTAGGTGGAGAACTGCATGAGGTAGTAGCTCAAAAGGCTCAGCTGGACAGGCTGCAATGCATAAATGGACAAATGGTGTCATGTAATCCCAATTCTCAGCTTCCAAAGTGAAGACAATATCCTAGTACTGTGTTCATGGTGGTTGGAGAATTCTAGGAGTTGAAGTCCACGTGTCTTAAAGTTGTCAAGTTTGAGAAATACTGTTCTAGAGAGCCCCCATGTGTATGGATCTTCCCTCAACATTTCATGCCTGAAAAGGATCTATCCAGACCCATTTCTTTTTGACCTGCCCTCAGGTGCTGCAGAGAATAAATCTACCCTGTGACGGCCCTCCTAGTCCTCGTGGACTATTAGCCTAAACGTAAGTACAGTACTTCTTTTTTTAAAAAAAAACCAACAACAACTTTTATTTCATAGTCAACATACATGTTAAACAAAAAATCAGTCACACACACACACACACACACACACACACACACACACATATATATATATATTTCCCTCCCTCCCTTCCCCCCTCCCATCCCAACCCCCACCCCCCCTCCCTGGACTTCCCAGAACAAGTACAGGGTAAAAACATTTAACAAATCTTAATGAAAAACCCCACAAACTATCTATAGATTTATCTATCACTTGTACTTTAACTCTCCTTGTTCAAAACAAAATATAACTTTTCTTGCTTAAAGGTAGTTAATCCCAATTAATTCAACAATAAACAAACAATTTAAATATATTGAAAATATATTGAAAACTCTATAGCCTTGAATTTAACATCCAAAATTTTTTTTTCTCATTTAATCCATTACTTAAAATAATTTTTAGATATAATCCATCCAATCATAACCAAAGAGATCATATCCTTGTTCACATTTATATAACAGTTGAAACACCGAGTCATAAGTAAAGAAAAGAAATTTTTTTAAAACCAAACAAATCATATCCTTAATAAAAATCTTAAATACCAATACAATAATTCACCATGTTATCCTGCCTAACAAAGAGGAATAAAATTCTTCCACTTCCATTTCCCCCTGGTTTTTTTCCGAGCCTTTATTCCACCATCTTTTATTTTTACAAGCTTTTGTGTATTCAACTGTAATTTTATCTTCCAATCTTGTGCAGCTCGCAAAGTAATTCCTTTTAAGCAACACACCTCTTTAAATAGGATTAAAAGTCTATTTTTGTAAAGAAATTGTAATGTTCCATTTCTAATCCTTCTTGATATCTTGAAAATCCAAGCTTCTCCCAGCACTTTTCCTCTCATCTACGTCAAAACCTCTGGATAGATCTCTCTCCATATCTCCGGATTAACCTCCTTCAAGCCCGTCAGTTTATTCATAGTTTGAAAAACATCCTTTCCATGTTCCTCAGGCACTTTTTGTTCTTCCTCCTCTTTCAACATTGCAACTTTGTTAGCAATTTGAGTAATAAACTTCTCAAGGATCTCATCCAGTCTTTCCATAAATGATTTTTGCCATGCATCCACAAAATCCACTATCAGTATTTGTACACTTGTTGAATTATCTGCTGAGAAACCTCCATTCTCTTCAAAAATCTTTACTTCTGCCATCTTTTCTTATGCTGCAAACTTCATTCAGCAAAGCTTCAAAGTACTGACAGCTATAACGACCTTAACAAGCGCAAACAAGCTTTAAGCTTCCATCCTCAATCAGCGCCATTTTGGATCACTTTAAAGCTTTCATTCGAATCTGAAAGGACTCATTATTCATCAGAGTTAAAGAAAGAAAAATACTTGCAAGAAGCTCTCCTGTTTTGTTCTGCCTGCGTGAAAATCAATCCTTGAAATCACTTGTTTCACAGGGATGGTCGCGACGCCTTAATCTGTCAAAGACAGAATCCCGAGTCTGGAGCTGCTTTCCAGGCGTTTGGGGAGCCCTCACCCTCTGCGCCTCCAGGGTTAATCCTGGAGGTTCTGGGGGGCTCTACCCTATACATCTGAGCACTCACCCCCCCTCTTTGCCCGAGGGGGAAGTTCCAGCCACCAAAACAGCTGATTTACGCTGTTTTGGCGGTTTTACAGATCCTGGGAGTTGCAGCTCGCAAAGGAGCTGCAGCAGCGCCGGCGGTGCCAGTGGAAAAAGTAGTACTTCTGTTAGACATTCATCATGCAATTTATCCTCTGGACTCCATATCATCTTTGTTGCTCTTCTCTCACTTTTTCTAGGGCCTCAGCATCATTTTGGCATCATGGTAATCAGAATTGGACATGGTATTCCAAATGTTAGCAATTCCCTCCATCTTTGGGAGAAGCATCCTTGAGCACCCCTTCCATCTCCTCATCTAGGTCATTTATGAAGAAGAACTATATCCCATCCTGCGAAATGAACTGCAGAGCAATTGTCTGGCCCAGGCACTGAGAAAGATCCCTGAGAGGCAGACAAGGCCACCATCGGATCCCTGCCACAAATCCCTGCTACTGTCGCCCACTCGCAGGTTCCACAAGCCCCCACTGCTACTACTGCCACTACTGCTGCAGCTGCTACTGCTGCTGTCATCGCCACTGCTACCGCCACTGTCACCGCTCCTGATCTGAAGTGAGTGAGGCAAAAATCCCTCTAATTGTGAGGCAAAAAATCCCTCTGATCTGAAGTGAATGAGGCAAAAAATCCCTCTAATCATGAGGCAAAAAATCCCTCTGATTGTGAGGCAAAAAATCCCTCTGATCTGAAGTGAGTGAGGCAAAAAATCCCTCTAATCATGAGGCAAAAAATCCCTCTGATTGTGAGGCAAAAAAAAAAAAAAATACCCTCTGATCTACTTTAAACTCCCACCAGATTGGATTTCAATCTTCCACAATTTTAAACCCTATACCAGAAGACATGCCAACAGAACACAAAGGACAGCAGAAGCTACATGTGGGAGTACAGCAGAAGCTACATGAGGAAGTAAAAATCAATTACTACAATACCCTTCCCTTTCATCCTATTTTACTACTTTACTTCATTACTCATTGATTAAATGATAGAATTTTTAATATTATTGATTGATTAATTACTTGATTAGAACTGTTTAATTAATTGAATGTCTGATTAATTAATTGTCTAGTTAATTAATAGATTAGTTTAATTGGTTAGAGTGACATTGTTTGCTGATCTATTGTTAACTGATTAATTACTTTGAATATATTGCACCATTGACTAATTAATTGAGTGTCTATTAATTAATTGAGCATCCATTACATTGACTAGTTACTGTTATTGATCAGCGTGGCATTGATTAGCATATTTACTGCTTTAATATTTAGCTGATTAGCATATTTACTGTCCGATTGATTGATTGCACAAATCTACAATGCCAAGAAAAAACTCCACTACCAAACAACCAAGCAAACAACCAGTCAAAAAGATAGATATCTCTACCAATGGCACAATCAAAAAGAATGACATCTCTGCCAATGACACAAATGACCCCTCCAAATGCTTTCTATGTAATGCATTTCCCTGAAAATAAGACCCTGTCTTATATTTTTTTGAACCTCGAAATAAGCGCTTGGCCTTATTTTCGGGGAGGTCTTATTACTTTGGGGCATATGGAGCAAGATGGGGCTCCTCTTGCCATCTTACCTGATTTCCAGCTCTGCGTTTAAATATTTTCAGGGAAGGCTTATTTTCTAGGGGAGGCTTATTTTAGCGCATGCACTCAAAAGCCCGATTGAGCTTATCATCCAGGGAGGTCTTATTTTCAGGGAAACAGGGTACAGATTCCTCCAAGGAGAATGAGAATACCATGAAATGCTACCTATGTAACAAGTACGCCCACCACACATGTTTGGGATTAAATGAAAATGTAGTCCAGTTCCTACAAACATCCTCAAATTCACTTACCAATCTTTGCCCATCATGCAAACCCAAATTAGACAAATTTAGTATCATGTTTGATAAGATCGACACAATGGAAACACGGCTATCATCCCTTAACAACATAGAAGCAACTTTAGTATCATCCCTTAAAAACATAGAAACACGTTTAGCATCTCTTGAAAACAAAAATTCAACACAGAAAAGTGAACATCCAGCAACTCAAAATTCTATTCCACTCCAACAACCTCAACCACAACAACTTCTACCACAACCAGCCACCTACCCAACAAATAACATCTCCTTACTCATCAAAGATGCCATTGAACGAGAACAAAAACGTCCCAATGCTATTTTATTTGGTCTTGAGGACACCAATCAAACTGATGATATTACAAAGGTACGCAACATCATCAGCAACTGTAAGACACCAACCATCTCCCTGGAGGAAATCATCAATGTTTCCCGTGACGGCCCTGAGTTCAAGTACAGTGATGGCTCAGAGGCTCCGTGCTTCTGCGGAGTCGTTTGCAAGAATGAGACCAGCAAATGCAAATTCATACATACTATCAACTCAATTGCCAGAAGCAACACCATTTGAAACAAACTTTGCTCAAGGCCTGACCTATCCACACTACAACGAGTCCGCTCCCATGAACGGCATGCTGAACTCAAAAGATGCCAAGACCAGGGAGTAACGGACTTATACATTGACTACCGTACTGACTGTATGACTTCAGCAACAGAGTGGTCAATGCCTGGAATGCACTACCTGGCTCTGTGGTTTCTTCCCCAAACCCCCAAAACTTTAGACTGTCTACTGTCAACCTCACCCCATTCCTAAGAGGTCTTTAAGGGGCATGCATAAGTGCACCAGCATGCCTTCCGTCCCTGTCCTAATGTTCCCTTTTATTCGTATCCATTTCATGTATTCATAATCATGTTTATACTTTTATCTGTTATCTTATTTTGCTTGACAAAATAAATAAAATAAATGAAGTTGAAGAGCACTGGGGCCAAGACAATACTTTGAGGTACCACCACTGCATGCTTCTCTGTATCTAGACGTTGTTCCATTGAGGACCAATTGCTGAGTGTGGTTGGTCAGCCAACTGCAAATCCATTGGGTGGTGATGCTGTCTATCCCACATTGTTCTCCCTTACCAAGAAGGAGGGTATAGTCTACTTTTTCAAATGCCTTGCTGGAGTCTAAGTATACTATATCCACATCATTTCCTTGGTCCACTGATTTAGTCGTTTCATCAAAAAAGGCAATAAAGTTTCTATTAGATTGCCGCAGGGAAAAGAATACGGGAGCAGCGAGTGATCTGTTCAGCACTTTATTAAGATGGAAACAGGACAGCCGGCTGTGCTGCCGGGCTCGCTTTATAAAGGGAGTTGGCAGGCAAGCCGGCCAATGACAGATTTTCAAATCTCCCACTGGTGGACTAGCCAATCCGGCGGGGATGCCCATATAAGGACATAAGATTCCTCCCCTCCTAGTTCTTAGTCCATCTCTCCATTTGCCATGTATGTGACGTAGTCGCACAGGTAGGTGGGGCGCCTCCCCGTCCTATCTGACCTGCGCAGATCACTTCTTGCCTCGTTGTTGACCCATGCAGACAAGGCTCTTGTCTCTGCCTTGGTTCCTGCCTTGGAACCATCTGGAACTTGGCCGTCGAGTGTGCGGGCTCCGGTCCAGCACCTCTGGCTGGGTTCTCGGGACTCTCCGGTGACCCCGGGGAACAATGTCTCGGCCGCTGCAACTCGCCGCTGATCAAGACTGGACGCCCAGAACTCGGTAAGCCGATGGCTCTTTTCCTCTCCGCCTGCGGCTGGGTTTCAGTGCTAGGGGCATCCACCCTCGTCTGGGTCCTTGGTCTTGGTTGTCGCTGTGGCTGTTGTGGTTGTTGTTGGGGGTCCCTGCACTCCGGTGGTGGTAGCTGGCCTGCCCCGCCAGTGTGGAGCGGTCCAACCTTGCCGGGGTGTTGTAGGCCTCCCTCATCTGGGTGTTGTAGGCCTACCTCATCAGGGTGTGGTAGGTCATCCTGGACTGGGTGTTGTAGGCCCACCTCGTTGGGGTGGCGCAGGCCTACCTCGTCTGGTTGTGGTAAGCCTACCTCATTGGGGTGGTGCAGGCCTACCTCATCTGGTTGTGGTAAGCCTACCTCATCAGGGTGGTGCAGGCCTACCTCGTCTGGATGGTGTAGGTTTACCTCGTCAGGTTGGTTTTCGCCGTTTCCGCCGCTTTTCCGGAGCTGGTCGACATGGCGTTTGACGATCTGCCCGTCTCCCAGCTCCACTTGGTACAACCTTGGGCCTGTTGTTCGGCTGAGTACGCCCTTCAGCCACTTCGGAGGCTTGCGGAAGTTGAGAGCATAGATCGGGTCTCCCTCAGTGAAGGTGTGCGGCGGCCGGGTTGTATTCACTGGTTCTTGGGGGTTGTACTGGGGGTGTAGCCGGTCCAATGGTGTCCTCAGCTTCCTCCCCATGAGTAGGTAGGCTGGACTTTTGTGCGTGGTGGTATGCGGGGTAATGTGCTTTGTGAAGAGGAATTTATCAATCCTCTCCTGCCAATCCCCAGTGCCCATTTTGGTGAGAGCTTCCTTGGTGAGCCTCACCATCCCTTCAACCTGTCCATTTCCAGCCGGTCTGTATGGGGCAATGAGGGCATGGCGTATGCCCAACTCAGCCTGGAACAATTCCATCAGCTTGGCGGTGAGCTGTGGGCCCGTTGTCTGACACCAGGAGGTCTGGAATGCCGTGGGTGGCGAAGACTCTGTGCAGGGCCTGGATGGTTGCCTCAGTGGTGATGGTAGGCACTTGGATGACCTCCAGCAACTTGGAGAAGGCATCCACCATGATGACGAGGTATTTGCTCGCCATAGGCCAGAGGGCACTAGGCGTCTCCCATTCTGTGGGCTGGGCTTGTGCTGGCGCTGGTCTGACCTCCTGGCACAGGGCGCATCTGGGAATCCATTGTTCAATGTCCTTGTCCAAGGAGGGCCACCAGATGTAGCTTCTGGCCAGCACCTTCATTTTTACGATGCCCAGGTGCCCAATGTGAAGGCTCTCCAAGGTCCTCTTCTGCAGCAGTCTTGGTATCACTACCCAGTCGCCCCAGAGTAGGCAGCCGTTGATGGTTGAAAGTTCTCGTTGCTTTCTTAAGAAGGGGCTGAACTCCTCGCCCACCTTTTCTGTTGGCCAACCCCTCAGGCCCAGGACATGACTTGCCTGAGGGTCTTTTCCTTCGTCGTGTGGGCTGCTATGTCCGTGGAAGATACTGGGCACAGCAGGTCTCCGTCAATGTGGAAAAGGCCGAGGGTGGGTGCGGAGTCTTCCACCAGCTCCTGCGTTGGGCACCTACTGAGGGCATCCGCGTTGCTGATGGCTTTGCTGGGTCTGTGCGTGAGGGTGTATGAATACCCAGCAAGGAAAATGGCCCAGCACATCATCCTGTGTGACATGTATGTCGGTGTTTGCTTGTTGCCAGCGAATAGTCCTAGGAGGGGCTTATGGTCCATGATGATTTTGAATGCCCTCCCGTAGAGGTATTCGTGGAAATGCTTGATGCCAGCCACTATGGCCAAGGCTTCCTTATCCAGCTGGGTGTAGTTGCGCTCTGCTGCCGTCAGAGTTTTAGAGAAGAAGGCGATGGGGGCTTCCATATTGTTGGGCAGTCGGTGGCTGAGGACAGCTCCGACCCCATATGGAGATGCATCGCAGGTCAATACCAGCGGCAGCGTCTCGTGATATTGTATCAGCACACTGTCTGAGGATAGGAGCCCCTTGACGTTCTTGAATGCGGTTTCCTTGGCTCTACCCCACTTCCAAGAGGCCGCTTTTCCCAGAAGGCGATGGAGTGGCTCAGCAATCATGACTTTCTGTTTGAGGAAAACACTATAGAAATTTAGCAATCCTAAGAAAGCCTAAAGCTCTGGCTTGTTTTTGGGGGCCGGAGCTTCGTGAATTGCCTTAACTTTAGATTTGGTGGGGTGTATGCCGGTGCTATCTATTAAATAGCCCAGGAACTCGACCTTCTGGACCCCAATGATGCATTTGTCTCTCCTCACACGCACGGCCTTCTCTTGGAACTGCTTCAGGGTGAGCCTAAGCCATTCCAAGAGTGGAGCTCTGGAGGTGCCGGAGATTAGTACATCATCAAAGTACAGCACCACCCCTGGAATGCCTTGTAGAAGGCGCTCCATCATTGATTGAAAAATGCCAGGGGCTGTGCTGACTCCAAATTGGAGGCGGTTGCATTTAAATGCGCCCCGTGGGTGACAATAGTCTGAGCCTCTGCAGTTTTTTGGTCAACTGGCAGTTGCTGGTAAGCCTCGGCCAGGTCCAGTTTCGCGAATATGGTCCCACTCCCGAGTGAATGCAACAGATGTTGCACCACTGGAACTGGGTATGTGCTCTGCTGCAATGCCCGGTTAATGATGCATTTATAGTCGGCCCAGATGCGCACAGACCCATCATGCTTCAGTGGGGTCACAATGGGGGTCTCCCATGCAGCATGATCGATCGGTTCCAATATGCCTTGGGCGATCAGTTTATCCAACTGTGCGTCTACCTTAGGCCGAAGTGCAAATGGAACCCTGCGAGGCTTGAGCCGAATTGGAGTGATTGAGGTGTCTAAATTGAAAGAGATGGGTTTCCCCAAAAATTTAGCTAAGCTGCCATCAAAGACGTCCTTGAACTCTCCGAGGAGCTTGTCGAGCTCATCCTGCCGAATTTGATGAATTCCTCTGATTGAAAGCCCTAGAGGCTCGAACCACTCCACTCCCAGCAGGGTCGGGTGGCTGTCCTTGACGATAGTGATGGGTAGGTTGCCCTTGAAGCTGTGGTAGCTGACTCAGTGAAGCTCTCCCCAGGCTTCACTTCGGTTTCTGCCGAAATCGATGAGCCTTGCATGTAGCGGCTGCAGTTGGCTCTTTGAAATTCGCAGTTTCAACTTTTTGAGCTGCTGCCAGTCCATAATGGAGTAGATTGAGCCCGAATCTACTTCCATGGCACATGGAGTCCCTTCCACATGCACCGTCACAATGAACTTCATGGCATTGTGGTCATCGGTGTGGGCAATGGTGGTTTGGTGGACCATTCTGCTTCACGGGCACCCGTCTCCCTCACACCTTGGTTGGTAGGACCGTCTGGATGTCCTCTGGTGATAGCGGTTTTCCGGCTTGGCTTTCTCCCGGACTGGTTCTGGAGCTCTGCAGGCCTCCGTGATGTGGCCCTTCTGCTGGCAAAGGCAGCAGATCACATCTCTCCACCGGCATCTGGCTCTCACATGGTCGCCGTTGCAGCTGGCACAGCTCTCCCCTCAGCCGCCATTTTGAGTGGTCTCGCATTTGGGTGGTCTGGAGACTTTATGGACTGCCATTTCCTCGTCCGATTCGGATCCCGTGGTGGATTCCTCGGATGAGGTCTGGGGAGCTTTCTTAATTCTGTGGACTGCCTTAGGTTTCCGCATCGCTGCCGCTGCCACATCTGATGTTTCTGTGGCTGTGGCCTCTTCAACTACGTCTTTTAGTGAGACCTTTCTCCTGCTCAGCAACTTTCTCTGCAGAGAAATGTCCCACATCCCAAAGACGATGCAATCTCGAATGGCATTGTCCACGTGGTCGAACTCGCAATTGGCAGTCAACTTCCGTAGTGCTGCCACAAAGTCCTTTATGGATTCGCCCTCCTGCTGACTCCGTTGACTGAAAGTGAATCTGTTTGCCATTGGTGTGCTAGTTGGGGCATAGTGTTCCTGGAGAACGTCTTGGAGGTCACTCCACGCCATGGCCTCGATGTCCTGGGGTGCCACGAGGTCGATGGCCATCTCCAGGCCTGCCGATCTGCAATGTGCCAGGAACAAAGCTCATTTGCGGTTGTCCTCTAGGTCTTCGTAGCCGTTGCCAGTCAGGAATTGGCGGAACCTAATCATATAGGCTTTCCACTTTTCCTGATCAGGGTTGAATGGTGCCAGCGAGATTTGTGGCACTGCCATGATTCTAGTGCTATCAGCTCTAAGTGACTCCAGCTCAGTGACTTGCTCCATTGAGTCGGGCTGGGTGGCGATTGTGCCACGAGGTTCTTCACTGTGGTTCTTGATATCCTTCGTCGCCAGTGTTAGATTGGCTCAGGGAAAAGAATACGCGAGCAGCGAGTGATCCGTTCAGCACTTTATTAAGATGGAAACAGGACAGCCGGCTGTGCTGCCAGGCTCACCTTATAAAGGGATATATTCTATATGCCCACAAATCTGCTGCTTGAATATCTTTTCCAGGGTTTTCCCAGGTTCTGATATCAAACTGATTGGTCTGCAGCTTCCTAGATCCACTTTTTTCCCTTTTTTGAAGATTGAAACCACATCAGCTCTTTTCCAGTCTTCTGGCAGTTCTCCTATGCTCCAGGAGCATTGAAATAATTATTTCAGTGATTCTGACATCACATCTGCCATCTCTTTCAGTACCCTGGGATGTAAACTATCTAGTCCAAGAGATTTGAATTCCTCCAAAACAGATAGGTGTTCTCTGACCAAACCCTTGCCTATCTTGACCTGCAGTCTTATTCTTTACCTCCCATGGTGCTACTTCTGATAGGTTGTACTATTTTTTTTTTCTTGTCTGTAAAGATGGAGGCAAAGAAGGAATTAAGCATTTCTGCTTTCTCCCAACTGCCCATCCCATTTTTGGTAATTTTTCCCATTAATGGACTGACCAGTTCTTTGACTCTCCTCTTGCTCTTTACAGTAAACATTTGTTGTTGTTGTTGACATTTGTTGCAATTCTTAATTCATTGTGAAACTTGGCCTTCCTGACTAAATCCTTGCAGATTTGGGCTACTTGCTGGTATTCTGTCCTAGTTATATGCCCCCTTTTCATTATTATTTTTTTTTTGTGTGTGCACTTGTCCATTTTCTCTCTCAATTTGTCAGAGAGTTCTTTGTTCAACCATGCTGATCTCATTTTGTTTCTCTTTCTCTGTGGCATTATTTTTCTTCAGGCCTTTTTATCTTGTTTTTCCCAGTTTCCCAAACATCCTGAATTGTTTTTCATCCATATATGATTTCCATCCATGGAATCCTTCCTATTGTCTTTCTTAGTTTGTTAAAATCAGCTCACTAGTATTTGTTCTATTTCCTGTGCCTGCATTATCATCCCTATTAGGTCCAATATAAGTCCAATATAGCTGTTCCCTCCTCCATCGTTTGGAGAATAAATTTGTCAGCTAGGAAAGTCAGGAAAGTCCAATGATTTTGCCCAAGACATGTTGGTGATTTCCTTACATTTGGCCTCATGTGATATTTCTTCCATTGAAATGGAAGAAATTCGAATATCTCCTGATGCCTTACCTGCAGTGGGTACCCATCCAAACATTCGCGGACATTCCACAACCAGGGTTTCTGCAAGAAGACACCGTTCATTAGGAGTGACATCATACCAGCCCACCAAAACTTCTTTAGACCTGACATGAAGGGGACAATGGAAGGGAAAGGAGACCACAAAGCAACTGTAGTCACTAAAATATTGGAAAGAGTTGAAAAATGGACCCCCTTTTTGCTAATCAAACATGTATCATTAAATGTTAGGAGGTGGGAGGCAGAGAAGGTCAATACCTGCATTACACATGACCAGGTTTTTTTTTACAATGACCAACAGAAGTAGAGAAAGTTGGTACTCACATCATAAAGGACGGCCAATGCCATGAAGACGAAAAAGAGGAACTGCAGGGTTCTCAAGCTGGAAAACAATCAGAAAAGGCATCAGGGTATCATTGGACAAGAGGCTGGGAGATCCAGAGCTTCTAGTGCTAGAAGGGAATACAAAGTCCAGCTGACAGAGGACTGAGACTGCTCCAACAGCCCTCACTTCCACCTTCTGAAGCAATCAATAACTTTTCTGTCCTTTAGCCTTTCTTCTACTTGAACCCCTTGGTCCAGATTCTGGTCTCCAGAACAGTTGAATATCTCTTCTCTTCGCTGAATGTGTTATGTAAATATTGAGGATAAAGATTTCATCAAGTTGATTTCAATTTCTGGTTATGTCACGTATCTTTTATCTTTTGGCTAACACTCCTCTTTCCTGAGATGTTTTCCCATTTCCAGTCCAACCTACAGCCCTGGAATTTTCTTTTCTGCAATATTTAGCTCTCTTTAGCTTCTCTATCCATGTCTGAATAGGGCAAGATGACTAGTTTGGTTGTGGATCACAGAGGAGACATGACTGTCCATCCACCAAATGATTGCCCCGCTTTACATCGCCAGTCACAAACACCCAACAGATGTGCTCTCTGACAATCTAATTGGGCCCTCCACTGGTTTGGAGGCCAAAACACATTGCTAACAGTATTGTAAGATGCTGAAGGGGGATGCTTCCCTTTGCATCACACAAATGCCCTTCTTTTTTAAAATATAATTTTAATGAACTTATCAAAATATACAATGAAAATGAAAATAGTGTCAAGTGTCAAATACCCCTCAACACGAGTCGCCACATCTGCATGAGAAACCATGAAAGGGGGGGGGAATGACGTCGGCCGATCCAGAATGAATTCCAGCAACAGATCACGCTGGAAGGGGGGGGGGTGTTACGATTAGGACTATATACACGGTGATACAAGGTGATGGATGGGACACAAGTAGGCGGGGAACCCATGGGTCTATGGAGCAGATGATAAACGGAGCTTAGGATGACGTCAGAAGTCCACGCCCGAAGACAGACGATCCAAGTGGCAGATTTGATTCTAGCAGCTGTGGCAGAGTACACGATGATGGTTAAAAAGTTAAATGCTCCCAAACCCTATAAAAATGGGCGGGCAGAGCACATGGGCGTCTCCGACTTTGTTTCTGATTAACCAGCTCAGTTCCTACTGTATGTCATTGTGTAGCTATCATTAAACCGGGTTTTGGTTTCATATTCTCGTGCGTGAGTGGTACATCGCCCGGCGAAACACTGGCAGCTCCAGAGGGGCTGAGAAATAGTGAGAAAATGGTGAAGGGAAAGGAAAAGAGAAAGAAGTGTCTTGCCATTTTTTGGACAGGCCCAGTGTTCCAGTCTCTCAAGATCCTTCTGGATCTTGAGCCTATCTTCTATAGTGTTGGCTATTCCCACTAACTTGTTGTCATCTGCAAATTTGATGAGTTCCCCATCTATTCCCTCATCTAAATCATTGATGATGATGTCAAAGAACACTGGACCCGAGAAAAGAGGTATCCAACTTCATACTTCCCTCTGATGTAGTTCCATTGAGGACTAAATGTTGAATGTGATGTATCAGCCAGTTACGAATCCATCTGATGATGAAAATATCTATTCCACATTTTCCTCTCTTATCAAGTAGTAGGTAGTGGTCTACTTTACTGAGATTTACTGAGGTCCTAGCATACTATGCCCACAGCAGTTTGCTGGTCCACTAATTAAGTC
Organism: Pantherophis guttatus; assembly: GCF_059756535.1. Classification (NCBI taxonomy): domain Eukaryota; kingdom Metazoa; phylum Chordata; class Lepidosauria; order Squamata; family Colubridae; genus Pantherophis; species Pantherophis guttatus. The sequence continues at coordinate 6,476,719 of NC_142063.1, forward strand.
ATTTATCAAAGAATGCAATAATATTTGTTTGGTATAATATGTTTTTGACAAACACATCTAGTTATAACTTTGCTTGCCTCTAGGTGTTCACTGATTTGTTGCCTGATAAATATTTTCCAGGATCTTCACAGATATTAATGGCAGCAGGATTGTTTCTTGTGGATCTTCCAGAATGAAGACTAAATTGTCTGCAAATGTCTGTAATTTATATTTTTCCTTTTTTATTTTCATACCCTTTATCTCTTTATCTTGTCTAATATGAAGGCTATTGCTTAACGCATTGTAAGCCGCCCTGAGTCTCCAGAGAAGGGCGGCATATAAATTGAATAAATAAATAAATAAATAAATAAATAAATAAATAAATAAATAAATAATATTTCTGTTTAATACTTCCAGTGTCAATATAAATAATAGAGGAGACAAGGAGCATCCTTTTCTTGTACCTTTTTTAATATTAACCTTGTCTATCATATCTCCATTTACCATCACCTTTGCAATATACTTATAATATATTGCCTTAATCATGTTAATAAATCTCTCTCCAAAATCCATATATTTTAATTGTACTAGCATAAATTGCCAGTTCACACTGTCAAATGTTTTCTGTGCATCTAGAAATCCCCCCCCTTTTTTTTTTGAAAATGGGAACCTCATCAACTCTTTTCCAGTCCTCTGGTAGTTCCCCAATGCTCCAGGTTCTTTGAAAATATAGTTCAGTGACTCTGAGATCACATCTGCCAGCTCCTTCAGAATTCTGGGATGTAAACCATCTGGTTCTGGTAATCTGGACTCTACGGTAGAGAGGTGTTTCTTACCATTTCTGACCTATTTGGACATGTACTACTAGTCTCTTTTTATGGTTCTACTTTTGGTAGGTTGGGGTATTGTTTTCCTTTTGCATGTAGACAGGTGCAAAGAATGAATTAAGCTGTTCTACTTTGTGCCTACTGCCATTTGCTTCCTTGCCATCTTCTCCCATTGCCCCATCCCAGCTGATGACTCAGCCGGTCTCTTCTTCCCTGTGCTCCAAAGCTTTCTGACAGAATCCAGCTACACAGGGGATCAGTTGATTTCAAGACTTTCCCTTCCCCAGTGAACGTTCTTCAAGCTTAGAAACCCTCTCTAAGTACAGAAACTTTGGGAGAAGCATCCTTGATCAATTGATAAAGACTCCTCAAACAGGCAACCAACACAAACACCCTTCTTAAATCATTCAGAATCTTCTTGTAAAGTCAACAGTGACAAAGATCCTCTTGGGCACTAAGAGATGCTCTGGTCCACATGGATTGCCCTGCCCCAAGAGTTTCCACTCACCTGGCTTCACAGAATTTCTTGGTCACGCTGGGCCGGTTCTGATTCAGTCGGTACCGGAACCATATCTCTACCTGCCTTGGTTGGAGGTCACACTGCTTGGCTAAGCCGCTGACTTCTTCCTAAAAGGCAGGAGGCAGAACCAGGTGAGAAAAGCTGCACAGCCAAGTCCCAAGATCCCGTTTCTGGGAAATGCAACAGCCCCGCCCCAGTTTTTAATATTTCGTTAATTTCTCTGTGCTATGAATTCACATGTAGGGATGGGGGGGGAGAAAAACAGAGAGGTGGGCCCCCACACTCCCGGCCTTTCAGAAAAACATGAACATCTGGCTCTGCCAACTTGTATGGGGCTTGCAGTGTGGCATGAAAACCTGAGAGTGATTAACACCTTAAAGGCGCTCCACTCACCTTTTCATTTTTACCTTATTCCGTCTTTATATTAGGCTCCCATTTTATTGATGTATTTTACTTTCATATGATGTTTATCCTTTGAGCTGTCAACTGCCCTTCGTTCTTCTGAGAGAGAGATGGATGGTATTTATCTGCAATCCTGTGTAGAAGAAACTCACCTTTTGGGGATTTTTCCTCCACTTTGTGTAAAAAGCTTCCAGGATCGGGTTTGGAGGAGGTTTCTGTCTCACCTTTTCTTGCAAACCCAGTTTTTTGCTCAAGGGGATGGCAATTTTCCTGGAAAAGGCAACAGTTTCAGTCAGGCGAATGAACACTGGCTAAAAGTAAGGATCTACATATTGCTCTGTATTCTTTGCTCTAAGGACATTTAAAAAATGGATGAAGAGCATAAACTATGGAATGCATTCTTTAATACCAGGAGTGATATCAACCCTAGCAAAACTGAGTGTAATTATGTTCTCCATCTTCTATTCTAAAAGGAGTTGCATAAACTTAAACAGAAACAGAGCCCCATTTGGAGGGGGTTGCCCTACTCCAAGCAGAACCAGGGTATAATCCGGGGGTCATCCTAGATTTGTGGTTCCTGGTTAAGGAACAGGTAGCAGCCAAGACCAGGAGGGCCTTTGCCAACCTTCATATTGGACCCTGATCGTGCCTCTTCCTAGATTAGGAAGCTAATACAAACAACAACCAATGTCAGACATAAGAATATTATGGCATCATACATTCTGTCGCTTGTTCATGTTTTGTTTCAAATTTTAATAAATGCTAATACATTTGAGCCAAAATACATTTGCTATTCATACATGATTCTGTTTCAAATTTAGTATTATCATGTTCTGCTTTAAATTTTTCTAGTAATTGTACCCAGGAAAATCACTGAAATATATATCCCTTTGATATCAAATCCTCTAACAATCAATTCTACATTGTGGTGACCACGACTATAATTTGTGGTGATGGCCATATTTTCAGACCCAATCTAATTTGTAATTGTTCTGTATGGAACATCTAAGAGCGTGATTTTTGAAATCTATATCAATCTTTATCAAACCATAATTAGCTATGCCACCCAAATCTCAAACCGTGACTTTCTAATTCAAATAATAGCACTAGCACTAGCACTAGCACTTAGACTTATATACCGCTTTACAGTGCTTTACAGCCCTCTCTAAGCAGTTTAGAGAGTCAACATGTTGCCCCCAACAATTTGGCTCCTCATTTTATCAACCTCAGAAAGACGGAAGGCTGAGTCAAATCTTGAGCATGGTGAGATTCGAACTGCCAAATTGCAGACAGCTGGCAGTCAGCAGAAGTAGCCTACAGTACTGCACTCTAACCACTGCACCAAATTCCGTTCGAATTTATTTCTTTTGGAAATAATCCAAAATTATTTCTAAAGGCAAAAGTTACATTGCACTGTTTCAAGCATTTGGGTGGGGAGGGAAGGAAAGGTCTCTCCAAATAGGTGTGTGTGGGGGGGGTCTCTTCCTTCCCCTACTCCTTGGTTTTGGCTGAAAGAACCAAAGCTTGCCTTTCAAACAAGAACCGGAGGGCAACCAGCAGGAGACTGACGGGGAGGCAGAGCAGGAGGTGATGGGGTTGGGGATAGCGGACATCCTCAGTCGCCTGCAAATCAGCCCAGGTGATCCCTGGAGGTAGCCAGTATTCCTCTCTCAAAAGCCACTGCATGAGCTGAGCCATCTCCCTGGGAAGAGAGAAGAAAGGCAGGGGGTGAGATGGGACACTGCAAGAGTGTTTTTCAGAAGGAAGGTGTTGTTGCCCGTCAGCGGTCGGTGCAGCTAGTAACTGACTCTGACAGTGAGGAGGCTGGTGTGGTGCTGAGCCAGCAGCCTGTGCAGCTGGTACTCAAGTCGGACAATGAGGAGGCTGGAGAAGATATGGTGCCAGAGGCGGGGATTCAGCCAGGGCCTTCAGAACCTTCAGAAGCTTCCATGGGTGAAGAGGAAGAAGAGGAGGAGCCTCTTCTCGATGCACAGGCACGCAGAGCTGCCAAAAGGCAGGAGGGGCTCCTCAGGAGGAGGTCTCCTCGAGAGTAACGCTTGGGGCTAATTGGCCACTTCCTTAGCCTATTTAAGGAGGAACGCCAACAGAAGCAATTTGCAGGGAACAACTTCGTTCACATACCTTTGTGTCTTATCTTGCTTATCTTATCAGCTTCCAGCAAATTTCTTCTTGGCATTCTGCCAACCACAGTAAGCTTTCAGTATTATTCTTTGAATTCTTGGCAGCTGTTAATGCAGTTACTTAACAGCCGTTGTTGTAAAAAAACTGGTTTATTTAGTAAACTAAAGTTTGAACGGACTTTGTGTGTGGTCCATAGCTGGGGCAGAGCAGAAGGTCCCTTCTCAGCCCTTCCTACTCCAGCAACATTACTCCATCTCCTTCAAACCAAGGAAAGCCTGTCCTTGCAGTCTTTCAATACCATCATTCCAGACATTCTTCTAACTAAGCTAAACCAGCTACAGGTACCTGAACACACTTGCAAGTGGATCATAAGCTTCCTAACAAACAGGAAGCAGCAGGTGAAGCTAAGCAGAATCGCATCAGATGCCTGTATAATTTGCACAAGGCCAAGGCTGTGTGCTCTCCCCATTTCTCTTCCCTCTGTATACCAATGGCTGCATCTCTAATGATCCATCTGGTAAACTACTGAAGTTCTCAGATGACACAACAGTGATCAGTCTCATTCAAGACAATGATGAATCCGCATACAGACAGGAGGTTGAACAACTAGCCTCATAGTGCGACTGGAACAATCTGGAACTGAACACACTCAAAACCATAGAAATGGTGGTAGACTTTAGGAGAAACCCTCCCATACTTCCACCTCTCACAATACTAAACAATACAGTATCAACAGTAGAAACCTTCACATTTCTAGGTTTTACCATATCGCAAGATCTAAAATGGACAGCTAATATCAAAAACGTCATCAAAAAAGCACAACAAAGAACGTTCTTTCTGCGCCAACTCAGAAAGCTCAAACTGCCCAAGGAGCTGCTGAACAAGTTCTAGAGAGGAATTATTGAGTCTGTCATCTGCACCTCTATAACTGTCTGGTTTGGTTCTGCAACCCAACAAGACAGACACAGACTTCAGCGGATCATTAGAATTGCAGAAGAAAAAACAATGGCTACCAACCTGCCTTCCATTGAGGACCTGTATACTGCACGAGTCAAAAAAAGGGCTGTGAAAATATTTATAGACCCCCTCGCATCCTGGATATCAACTGTTTCAACTTCTACCCTCAAAACGACACTATAGAGCACTGCACACCAGAACAACTATGTTAGGATATGGTTTGAGCCTAACTGTTGTCCAGGCAATATAAGTGCACTGTAGCTTTAAGCTGTAACTGTATTATGTGGCTTTAATGCTGAGTCATGCTGTAAGTACATAATTACTGGTTGTGAGAATATTTAAGCAAAGATTCTGTACCGTGTTCAGTTGCTGCTATGATCTGCTGTTGATGATGAAGCTGCAATGATGAAGCTGCCGTTGTGTATGAAGAGGATGAGATGATGAAGCTGTGATGATAAGCTACCATTGAGAGGAGTTGTTATCTGTAATCATCGTTTGATGGATCTGCAACCATCGTGGTTTGTGAACCAGAGTGAGTTTGTTATTCTAACCAACTACTGTTTGTTGGGTAAGAAGATTCTGTAACTACTGGACTGATTTACTGGCAAAGACTTGGAATTCGTTTAAAGACTATGAGACTGTTTTTCTACTATAAAGTAAGCTTTTGATAAACCAGTTTGCATATCTCTTATTCATCGCTCTCAGCAACGTTTCACTGTGCAATCTACTCTGCTGGTTGGTAACAGAACAACAATAACCTTAACATTGGTTATGGGCCCAGAGCCAACCATAACTAACAAGGATTGTTAGAGCTAAACTGAGAATTAATGTGAATAGAACAAACTGTGTTTGTGATAAAACTATCCAAGTGAAGATGGCACTTGAACAAGCAGCAAATTTTTCCATGATAACCCAGCTGGATGGAACAAACTATGTATCCTGGTCTGCAAAATGTAATCTACTTCTGCGTAGAGAAGGACTGTGGGACATAGTTAATAATCCACTGGATGTAACAGCATGGGATCCTGCTAATGAGGAAGATGAGAAGAAATTAGCCAAGTTTAACAGAGACAATGAACGAGCTCTTTGCATTATTGGACTAACACTGGGTGACCAGCAGCTTGTCCATATTCGTGGTGAAGAGTCTGCTGCTAGGTGTTGGACCAAGTTGAAGAGACTATATGTTCGTGACTCTGTGGGTGCTCATATTTATCTCACAAGAAGATTATTTAAACAAACTCTTCTGAAAGGTGGAGATATGATGGCTCATTTGGAATCCATGACCAGAATTTTCCTGGAGCTGCATGAGAAGGAACTTGTTTTTCCAGAACTACAACAAGTTTATATAATTCTTTCTTCTTTGAATGATAGAACAAACTAGACACAAGAACAGTTTTTCCCCGAATGCTATCACTCTGCTAAACAAATAATTCCCTCAACATTGTCAAACTATTTACTAAGTCTGCACTACTATTAATCTTCTCATCATTCCCACTACCCATCTCCTTCCATTTATGACTGCATGACTGTAACTTTGTTGCTTGTATCCTTACGATTTATATTGATATTGTTTCTGGATTGCTTATTTGTACTCTATGACTATCATTAAGTGTTGTACTTTATGATTGTTGATGAATGTATCTTTTCTTTTATGTACACTGAGAGCGTATGCACCAAGACAAATTCCTTGTGTGTCCAATCACACTTGGCCAATAAAGAATTCTATTCTATTCTATTATGTTCTGTTCTGTTCTGTTCTGTTCTGTTCTGTTCCGTTCCGTTCCGTTCCGTTCCGTTCCGCTCCGCTCCACTCCACTCCATTCCATTCCATTCCATTCCATTCCATTCTATTCCATTCCATTCTATTCCATTCCATTCTATTCTATTCTCAAGGCTTTGCTTGGCAAGCGATGGGGAGATGCGTTCCACCAAATCTCCCAAGCATTGCAAAAGAGACCCTAGTTGCAATACAGCTCTCCTTCCCTTCCCCCCACCCCCCAGGACAGCAGCTGCTCACAAAACCTGTGATGTTTGACAAGGTCCACCAGGGCTCAGGCCACAGCTGGAGTCCCTCCATGTGCTGAGCCATGAACCATTTTCACCAGAGACAGCAGCTCTGAAGCTTCTACACACACACACACAGTGCCTACCTAACAGCCTCAGGACATCCCCAAAATTATAAAAGAGTTGGGTGTGAAAGGTGTTTCGAAAAAAGCTGGCCATGGAAGATTTCCCAAGGATTAAATTAGGAGAAGGCCAGCTGTTGAACATCAGGAGACAGTCAACTGAAGCTGCTTTTACACAACTGGATTACTTCGCAAAGATGAACCCAATCTTGCTCTATAATATCCAGCTAACAGGCAGTCTTTGACTTAAAACAGTTCATTTAGTGACCATTCGAAGTTACAATGGCATTGAAAAAAGTGACTTATGACTGTTTTTCACACTTATAATCAGGGGTGAAATGTAAAATTTGTTACTACCAGTTCTGTGGGTGTGGCTTGGTGGGGGGTAATGTGACCGGGTGGACGGGGCCAACTTTTTTTTTAAAAAAAAAAAAAACTTTTCAAAGCATTTTTTCTAATGCTTTGAAAAGCCTCTGCCGATCAGGCAACTCAGCTGGGATCGTCAGAGAGGCTTTTCAAAAAATGCCTCTCTGACGATCAGGCAACTCAGCTGGGATCACCAGAGGCTTTTAAAGGCTCTTTTTTTTTCATACAACCTCTTTGACCAAAGAGGTTGCAGAAAAAAATGCTTTGAAAAGCCTCTGATGATCCCAGCTGAGCCGCACGATCATCAGAGGCTTTTTTTTTTTTTACTTTTAAAAGCATTTTTTTCATCGGAAGAGGTTGTAGAAAAAATGCTTTTAAAAGTTAAAAAAAAGCCTCTGATGATCGTGCGACTCAGCTGGACATGGTGAGTGTGGGGGAGAAGGGATTTTTGCTACCCGTTCTCTGAACCACCCGCCTCCATCACTACCGGATCCGGCGATCCGGTCCAAATCGGGAGCATTTCACCCCTGCTTATAACCCTTGCAGCACTTCCCATAGTCACATGATCAAAATTCAGATCCTTGGCAACTTGGCAACCTGGTTCATATTGCTGAACCAGGTTGCAATATCCTGTGGTTATGTGAGCACATTCTTGGCAAACAAAGTCAATGAGGAAGCCAGATTGACTTCACCATGTTACTAATTTAACAAATGCAGTGATTCTTTTAACGACGGTGGCAAAAAAGATAATAAAATGGGGCAAAATGCACTTCACAAATATCTCGCTTAACAATATGGGTCAATTGTGGTTGTAAATCAAGGTAATTACCTGTATTTCTCTAACCTTGAGGCAGACCTCGAAGGGTGAGATTCCCACCATCGGGAGAAAATTCCTACGTTGCCTGTTAAATTCCTCTCTACCCATTCAGGGCTACATTCCTGAGCTCTTAAGATGCCGATTAAAGTCAAGAAACCCACCACTCTTGACAGCGCTTAAGCTGCTGGCCGATCATCAGAGCACCACACAAAAGTGGATGGAAGCGTGGAGTAGCTATTCCCCCCCAAGATATTTCTGAGCGTATTAATCCTAATAGTATACCTTCAGGATTTAATCTACCCCGACACATATGGGTGACATACAATAGAATTAGAACGACTCATGGGGTGTGTGCCGACTCCTTGTATAAATGGGGAAAGACACCTTCAGCACAATGCGATTGTGGGGGGCCCCGACAGACTATCCAACATATAGTGAGGGAATGCTCTAGTAGAAGGTATCCAGGAGATTTTAGGGACTTCCTCTGCGTAACAACGACAGCTACTGACTGGATCTCCAAACTCGACATTAAACTCTGAAATGTTATTTCTGTTTTCCTCTTACGTTTTCTTACTGCTCTTTTTCTAATTGTTTGAATTGTTTTAACCTGTAAAAATGAAGTGTTTTACTATTGCGTGTGACTAGCCATACGCTAAATAAATAAATAAATCCTACGTTGCCTGGAGCCCATCTGACAAAGGCTGTCCTGTAAAAGCAGCTTTAGCTGAGTTTGCCTTGAGGTTCATCAGCTGGTCTTTTCCTCTTTCTCTTTCCTAGTCACTGGAGACACCACAGAAGGCGGAAGGTGCCAGTTGGTAGATTGCAGGGGTGAAATGCTCCCAGTTGAGACAGGATCGCCCGATCTGGTGGCGATGGTGGTGGGTGGTTCGGAGAACCAGTAGCAAAAATCCCTGCCCCCCCACCCCCTCCCCATGTCCAGCTGAGCCGAGCGATCATCAGAGGCTTTTTGAAAAAAATTTAAAAGCATTTTTTCTACAAAAATGCTTTCAAAAAGTACAAAAAAAAAAAAAAGAGCCTCTGATGATCACATGGCTCTTCGGCCGAAGAGGTTGTAGAAAAAATGGTTTTAAAAGTTAAAAAAAAAAAGTTGGCCATGCCCACTCAGTCACATTACCACCTCCCAAACCACGCCCACAGAACCGGTAGTAACAAATTTTACGTTTCACCACTGGTAGGTTGCCGCCATCTCAAAGAACCTTTGGCTCCTTCGCACTACCATCCCAATTGTCCACTTCTGACTCAGCTGTAAAGTGGAACTACTCCTCTCAGCTGCTGTATTGTGACTCTTCCAAGAAGCCATTTCTTATCTGGACTCTCCGCCCTCCAGATGTGCAGTCCTACCTTGTCTGCAGAATTTTAGGAGTTGCAACTACAATCCTCTGGAGAACCTCTGGAGATTGACTGAGAATACAGGCTGCCACTGCGTCACTGCGTTATTTTATTTGCCAGCTGAACTCATCATTTCTGGACTGTCAGACTCTCCGTAGCTTGCCAACTTCTTATCAGTAAGCTACGTGTTTCCGTATCCACCCACATTCCTTCCTTGCTTCACACACACTTTCCTTTGTTCTCTTTCCAGAAAGGTCCGGCTGAGAGATAGCCAGCCCGAATTACTTTCAAAAATGTAGCAATTACTTTTCTTAGTTAGTGAGGTGTTTTATTTTCTTTATAACAAATAAATGAGTTTTATTAGAAACTTTTCCTCGCGTTTCTTTTCAGAATATTGCAACTTGGAATAAACCACGATCCATCTCCTCTAAACCAGGGTAATTAGTCCCAGAGCCAAACATGGGATTAATAAATGCCCTGACAGCCCTCAACATACAACCACACTCGAGGCCAAAATTTAAGTTGTTAAGCAGAAATTTGTCAAGAGCTTTGCCCCATTTTACGACTTTCCTCACATCATTTGTTAAGCGAATCCCTGGGATTCTTCATTTAGTAGCACGGCTGTTCAGTGAATCTGGCTCCCTACCCCCCCCCCCCCGTTGACTTTGCTTGCTAGAAGGTCGCAAAAGGGGATCCCGTGACTCCAGGGTACTGCAACCGTCATAAATGTGAGTCGATTGTGTCAAGCATCCGAATGTAAAACATGTGATCCTGGGGATGCTGCAGTGGTCGCAAGTGGGAGGAATGGTCTCAGTTCCCCCCCCATTTTTTTTTTTTGCAGCAATTTCGAATGGCCACTAAATGAACTCTCGCAAGTCGAGGACTGCCTGTGCATCTCTGGGATTTACACGGATCGCATAAGCTTGACCAAAGCTTTCTTCAGAGTCGTGAGAAAAGCATTGGCTGCTCCCTGCCTCTCTTGCTGGGTCGTGCAACCTGTGAACAGGTGTGCCAAAGAGCGGGGGGGGGGGGGGCTGCAACAGGGCAAGGTTTTTTTTTGTCCCCTGCCCCCCCTTCCTCCTCTACATCTATGAAGTCAACATCCCCGTGTTTAACCCTTAATTATGCCGCCCCTCTAAGCAAATGGACTTTTTTTGTATGCGAGAATTCGGGATACTGTCCAGCCGTTAGTGAAGAAGGCTCTGAGACCGAATTTCTGCCAAGGATAAAACCTGGGTGCTGAATGGACCCTTCTCTGGGCTCACACGGGACCCAGAACCGGAGAGAAAACCCCCGAAGCAGGGAAGAGAAATGAAGCTCAACAGGAGATGCGACCCTCCCTCCACTTCGTGGCCGCTTCTGCTCCGCTGCGTTGGTCGAACGCAGGACGGGGGTCTCTTCCCCTCCCCAAGAAACAGCACTGATTCCCCCACCCCCGCATCAAACGCAGCGCGCTTACGCCAGCCTCCTTCTGGGTGCCCGGACTGATGTCCTCTAGGGTCCCCGAGCGCTACCCGCCCGCTTTCTCCGTCCCAACACCTGGCCTGCCGCCGTTGCCCTCGCCGCTACCGCCACCTGGTCTTCCAGTTGCTCTATTTGCCGGCTCTGGTCCGGCAGGGAGATGGGCGTCCTTGGGCGAGTGGCGCTCAGCGAGGGCGGGGACCGTTCCCGGCCGGCCTCTGAGCGTGGGCAGAGCGCCCAGGGACAGCGCAGGGGCACCCTCTGGATACGTACACGGGGCGAAGGAAAGAGAGAGAGAAACAATGAGAGAATGAGAGAGAGAGAGAATGAGAAAGAGAGAGGGAGAGAGAGAATGGGAGATAACGAGGGAATGAGAGAGAATGAGTGTGTGTGTGTAAAAGAGAATGAAGAGAGTGTGTGAGAGAGAATGAGATTGAGAATGAGAGGGAGAGAATGGGTGAGAGAAAGAGAGAATGAGTATGTGTGCGTGAGAGAGAGAGGGAGAGGGAAAGGGATTGAGAAAGAGAGCGAGAGAGAGAGGGAGAAGGAGAGAGAGAGGGAGAAGGAGAAGGAGAGAGAATGAGCTAGAGAGAGAGAGAGAGAGTGGGAGATAAGGAGGGAATGAGAGAGAATGAGTGTGTGTGTGTAAAAGAGAATGAAGAGAGTGTGTGAGAGAGAATGAGATTGAGAATGAGAGGAAGAGAATGAGTGAGAGAAAGAGAGAATGAGTGTGTGTGCGAGAGAGGGAGAGGGACAGGGAGAGAGATTGAGAAAGAGAGAGAATGAGAGAGAGTGAATGGGAGAAATGAGCAAATGTGTGTGTATAAGAGAGAATGAAGAGAGAATGAGTGAGAGAATGAGAGAGAGAATGAGAGGGAGAGAATGAGTGACAGAGAATGAGAGGGAGAGAATGAGAGGGAGAATGAGAGGGAGAGAATGAGTGAGAGAAAGAGAGAAAGAGTGAGAGAAAGAAAGAGAGAAAGAGTGTGTGTTTGTGAGAGAGAGAGAAGGAGAGGAAAGAGAATGAGAAAGAGAGAGAATGGGAGAAATGAGCGAGTGAGTGTTTGTGTGTGTGTGTGTGTGTGTGTAAGAGAGAATGAAGAGAGTGTGTGAGAGAATGAGAGAGAATGAGAGGGAGAGAATGAGTGAGAGAATGAGAGAAAGAGTGAGAGAAAGAGAAAGAGAGAATGAGTGTGTGTTTGTGAGAGAGAGAGAGGGAGAGGGAAAGAGAATGAGAAAGAGAGAGAGAGAATGGGAGAAATGAGCGAGTGAGTGTTTGTGTGTGTGTGTGTGTGTGTAAGAGAGAATGAAGAGAGTGTGTGAGAGAATGAGAGAGAATGAGAGGGAGAGAATGAGGGAGAGAATGAGTGAGAGAAAGAGAGAAAGAGTGAGAGAAAGAGAAAGAGAGAATGAGTGTGTGTTTGTGAGAGAGAGAGAGGGAGAGGGAAAGAGAATGAGAAAGAGAGAGAGAGAATGGGAGAAATGAGCGAGTGAGTGTTTGTGTGTGTGTGTGTGTGTGTGTGTAAGAGAGAATGAAGAGAGTGTGTGAGAGAATGAGAGAGAATGAGAGGGAGAGAATGAGGGAGAGAATGAGAGGGAGAGAATGAGTGAGAGAAAGAGAGAATGAGTGTGTGTGCGAGAGAGGGAGAGGGAGAGGGAAAGAGAGAGAGAGAGAATGAGAGAGAGAATGAGAGAGAGAATGAGAAAGAGAGAGAATGGGAGAAATGAGCGAATGAGTGTGTGTATGTGTGTGTGTGTAAGAGAGAATGAAGAGAGTGTGTGAGAGAATGAGAGAGAATGAGAGGGAGAGAATGAGGGAGAGAATGAGTGAGAGAAAGAGAGAATGAGTGTGTGTGCGAGAGAGGGAGAGGGAGAGGGAAAGAGAGAGAGAGAGAATGAGAGAGAGAATGAGAGAGAGAATGAGAAAGAGAGAGAATGGGAGAAATGAGCGAGTGTTTGTGTGTGTGTGTGTGTAAGAGAGAATGAAGAGAGTGTGTGAGAGAATGAGAGAGAATGAGAGGGAGAGAATGAGTGAGAGAATGAGAGGGAGAGAATGAGTGAGAGAAAGAGAGAAAGAGTGAGAGAAAGAGAAAGAGAGAATGAGTGTGTGTTTGTGAGAGAGAGAGAGGGAGAGGGAAAGAGAATGAGAAAGAGAGAGAGAGAATGGGAGAAATGAGCGAGTGAGTGTTTGTGTGTGTGTGTGTGTGTGTGTAAGAGAGAATGAAGAGAGTGTGTGAGAGAATGAGAGAGAATGAAAGGGAGAGAATGAGTGAGAGAATGAGAGGGAGAGAATGAGTGAGAGAATGAGAGGGAGAGAATGAGTGAGAGAAAGAGGGAAAGAGTGAGAGAAAGAGAAAGAGAGAATGAGTGTGTGTTTGTGAGAGAGAGAGAGAGGGAGAGGGAAAGAGAATGAGAAAGAGAGAGAGAGAATGGGAGAAATGAGCGAGTGAGTGTTTGTGTGTGTGTGTGTGTAAGAAAGAATGAAGAGAGTGTGTGAGAGAATGAGAGAGAATGAGAGGAAGAGAATGAGTGAGAGAAAGAGAGAATGAGTGTGTGTGTATGAGAGGGAGAGGGAGAGAGATTGAGAAAGAGAAAGAGAGAGAATGAGATAGAATGAGTGAGAGAGAGAGAATGGGAGAAATGAGCAAAATAGTGTGTGTGTGTGTGTGAGAGAGAGAGAATGAGAGAGAATGAGAGGGAGAGAATGAGAGGAAGAGAAAGTGTGTGTATGGGAGAGGGAGAGGGAGAGAAGCCCAGAGCAGAAAAATACAAATTCTAGAACTTCACATTCTCTGCTTGCAAAATCCGTTTATTTATGAGGAAGCCACAGTGAATAGGTAACAACCTCCAAAATAAGGAAGGTTGCCCCAAGCCTTCCTTGACTTTCGTGTTTATGCAACCTATTTTGAGGGAGGCTGGATCAGAGGAAGGTTTTGTAAGCGGAGGAAAGAAACCTCTACAACCTGTTCAGGTGGACCAACTCTTGGATGGCATTCAAGGGGTTGGGTCATTTGTCCTGCTTCGGTCTGGATTTCGGCAGCCCAGATGTGTAGCAATTGTGCGTGCAGCTTGTGGAAATTTGGCCGTGAGACAGCCAACTCCTTAACGGACACCTTCACAACAACAACAACAACAGGGTGGATGTACCTGTAGAACTGCCAACTAATCTGTGTTCTCACCCTCGAAACCACTGAGTTCACAAGTTTTGCATAAGGCACTTAGCAGGAAGCCACCGAACTAACCAAGGTTCATACACACACACACATTAACAGAGTTGGAAGGGACCCTGGAGGTCATTTAGTCCAGCCCACCACCATCACCCACCCGCCCAAGCAGGAGACCCTACACCAATTCTGACAAATGGCAGTCCAATCTCTTCTTGAAAGCCTCCAGTGATGAAGCCCCCACAACTTTTGACTAACCGACTTTAGGATGGCGAACAGATGCAACTCCCGATAAAAATAATGGGTTCATTTGTCTACTGTATCCCAGAAAAACCATCCCAACCATCCCTTCCTCAGCAGCACCCTTAACTGGACACACTGTGTGGTGGAGACGGAGGGTTGAAATTTTCAGAAAATTCCTACGTTGCCTGGAGCCCGTCTGGCAAAGCGTGTCCTGTCAAAGCAGCTTTCGCTAAGTTTCTCCTGATGTTCAACAGCCGGTCTTCTCCTCTTTCCCTTCGCCAGTCGCTGGAGACCCCACAGAAAGCGAAGGTGGCAGGTTGCCATCATCTCTTGACTCTTTCAAGACGCCCTTTCTTACCTGAGCTCTCCTCCAGGTGTGCAGGGCTACCTGCTCTGCAGAGTATTAGGAGTTGCAACTCCAGAGTTGGATCCGGAGAACCTCTGGTTGATTGAGACAACATCTCTGGGAGTTACATGGACCTCATAAGTTTGGCCAAAGTTTTGTTCAAAATCACGAGAAAAGCATTGCCTCCCTGCGATGCAAGCAGCATCAGGACACAAAAGGGACAGAGCTTGTTTCTCACCTACATATCCAGGAAGACCCCATCCCCAATGTCTATGGAGATCCTCAGTCGTCAGGGTCCTGGTTGTCCCAAAGGTCCTTTTTCCAGAGGCCGCTGGACTTTCTGGCTTTTCTCTGAAGACGTTTCACTTCTCATTCTTGGATAAGAACCGAAACGTCTTCAAAGGAAAACCAGAAAGTCCAGTTGCCTCTGGGAAAAAAGCACTTTTGGAATCACATCCCCATGTTCAACATTTAACCAAGGGGGCTTTCTATCAGGTTCGCCTGATACGCCAGTTGCGTCCCTTTCTGGATCGGGACTCCTTATGCACGGTCACTCACGCCCTCGTCACCTCTCGCCTGGACTACTGCAATGCTCTCTACATGGGGCTCCCCTTGAGGAGCACCCGGAGGCTCCAGCTGGTCCAGAATTTAGCCGCGTGGGTTATTATGGGGGCGACATGGTGCCCCCATGTAACACCTCTCCTGCGCGAGCTGCACTGGCTCCCGGTGGTCTTCCGGGTGCGCTTCAAGGTATTGGTTCTCATCTTTAAAGCGCTCCATGGTTTAGGGCCCGGGTATTTACGAGACCACCTTCTGCCACCGATAATCGATAATCTCCCACCGGCCAATCCGCTCCCACAGAGAGGGTCTCCTCAGGGTGCCGTTGGTCAGGCAATGTCGACTGACGACCCCCAGGGGGAGAGCCTTCTCTGTGGGGGCACCCGCCCTCTGGAACAAGCTACCCCCGGGGAATACGACTGATCCCGGACCTCCGTACTTTCCGTCGAGCGTTGAAGACCTTCCTATTTCACCAAGCCGGGCTGGCTTAAAATTTTAATGGGTTATTTTATGGGCAAAGGGTTTTAAATTTTGGGAAGCCAATTTGATTTAATTCTGTTTTAATTTATTTTAATTTTTATACTGCATGTATTTTAATTTTGGCTGTTCACCGCCCTGAGTCCTTCGGGAGAAGGGCGGTATACAAATTTAATAAACCTAAACCTAAATCTAATTTTGCCGCCCAACTGAACCCCATTGACATATTTTCGGGGGAGAAGTTGGGAAACGGCCCAGCAAGTTCTTGGAAGAAACTCTTTGCTCTGGCAGCGAAAGCTCCGAAGCGGAATTTCCTGGAGTAGCTCTGACGATTGTAAACAGAGAGGAGAGAGGGAGAGGGGGAGAATGAGAAAGAGAGAGAATGAGACAGAGAGAATGAAAGAATGAGAAAGAGAGAGAATGAAAGAATGAGACAGAGAGAGAATGAAAGAATGAGACAGAGAGAATGAAAGAATGAGAAAGAGAGAGAATGAAAGAATGAGACAGAGAGAATGAAAGAGAGAGAGAGAGAGAGAGAGAGAGAGAACTGCAAGTCCCAGAACGCCTCATTCTCTGCTTGCCAAATCAGTTTACCCGTAAGAAAGCCACACAACGTACTATACACAACGTGCAGAAATAAACTGGTTCAGAACAGCAAAGGATAACAGAATCACAGGGTTGGAAGGGACCTTGGAGGTCTTCTAGTCCAACCCCCTGCTCAAGCAGGAAACCCTGGACCATGCCAGAAAAACGACTGTCCAATCTCTTCTTAAAAGCCTCCACTGATGGAGCAGCCACAACTCCTGAAGGCAAGCCGTCCCACTGGTTAATGGTTCTGCTTCCTTCTAGGTTGCTTCTCTCTTGGATTAGTTTCCATCCATTGTTTTGGGTTTATCCCCAATTTGGAAGAACCAAATTTTCACCAGCTTCCAGGACATCCGTGCTTCTGGGGACCAGCAGTTTCAGAAAAGGGAGGCTATGAAAGACAATCCTACCACCAGCAGGCACTGAAGGCCAGGTATGGATATGGAGAAAATTTCAGGAAGGCATCCGTTGGTTATCCATTCCCAAGAGCCATTTAGCTCTTTAGAAGTAGCAGCCAAAATCTTGACCTGAGGGGGTGGATGGATTGCTCCCTGTTTAGATACAGTAGTTGGCACCCTCACTTGCACTGATAATGTTACCCTGTTGGGTAATGAAATGTCTGCAAGCAAATAACTAAGCTCAGAGAGCACTGAAGACCCTACAGTCCTCCTCTTCCTCCTCCTCCCCTCCTCCTCTTCCTCCCTCTTCCCTTCTCCTCTTCCTTCTTTCCTTCTCCTCTTCCTACTTCTTCCCTTCTCCTCCTCTTCCTTCCCTTGTCCTCCTCCTTCTCCCCTCCTCTTCCTCCTCCTCCCTTCCTCCTTCCTTTCTCCTCCTCCTTCCCTTTTCCACCCCATACTCCTCCTCCCCCTTCTCTTTCTCCTCCACTCCACAAATGCCCTCCCTTCTAGCACTGAGGATGTTACCCAGTGGGGTAATGAAATGTCTGTAAGCTCATGGAAGGCCATCATGTCACCTTTAGTCTTTCTTTTCTCTAGACTAGACAGATCCAATTCCAGCAACCGTTCTTCCTAGGTTTTAGTCTCCAGGCCTTGAAATATCTTAGTCGCTCTTCTCTCCCCTTACTCCAAAGCCTGAACGTCTCTTTTTAATGTGGTGACCATTTCTGGTTGCCGTATTCCAGGATAGGAAGACTTCGTAATGGGGTAGCAGAGGGAAGGGTGAAAGGGGAGAGCAGTGATTCAGTGGCCCAGCTTTTGTGTAATCACTTGGGAGGGAATTACCACTGTTCGTCTGCATGAGCCCCCTCTTAGTGACGCAGGAGAAGTGGCTGTTGGGCTGGGCATTGATGGTGCCATTCTTCTATTATGTCTCACACGTCCGTAGCCCGGCCGAGTAAATGCAGAAACAAACAAGCTTGCTTGATACAGGTTTAATGAAGACTGAAATCCTGCACGAACGAGTCCTTAGTCATTGCAAAGTCAGCGCTGGGAACTACCGTCCACCAGCACGGTAAATAGCCATAGTCACGCCCACGGCCCAGCCCACCCACGTAGCCAGCTTCCAGCACCTCTCAGTCCTCCTTCTGGCTTCCTCCCAGTTACTAGCTGCTTCGCAGTCGGTGCAAGGCAACTGTTCCGGCCACTTCGCAATCAGCGGCCATCAGCTGTCGTTAGATGAAGCCATGCAGCTGCATCACAACCAGCACAGGTCAGCTGGTAAGGAAGATGTCAGAGTTTGTTGCAGAAATTAAATCCAGAAAGCACAGACAGGTAAACCGATTCAGCAGGATTCATGAACTTCTTTATATACATAATAGCGGATGAAGCAAATTTTACAATACCAATAGCAGAGTTCTTTCAATGTGGTAACAAATAGGGAGATCACTTCCCAGTTTCATTTCAGCAGACAGACAAGCCCAGGCTTGTTTCATTTCAGAGCTGAGCACAGAGCTTAATACAAAGAGAGCCTCCTCTATGCAGGGCAGTTAAACTTCTGCACAGATTCAATTGCCTAAGCCACACCCAGACTTCAGACTTAAGTTTCTGTTTCCAAATAAGCCTCATTGGCTGAGCCTGTTACCATGCCTATTCATTGGCTGACTTTGTTACCATGTCTCCATTCAGTCCCCATTGGCTGATCTATTCCAGTCCATGAATATTCATACTCGGACAGAAGAGCAAGCAGCCGTCGGCCTTATTACAGGAGCAATCAGGATTCTATCCACTCTGTTCCCGCAGCCGTTTCTACCTTCCCCCCTTCCCCCCAGGTTTGGCAAGCTGGTTGGGGCTTGGCATTCTGACTTCTGGCCCAGCTCGTCCCCATCCTTGTCCTCGCTGTCCTCAGAGTCGCTCCGCACATCCTTCTCCACCTGTAAGAGAGAAACAGAGAAGTCACCTCCCTTCAATCCTGCTTGGCTGGAATCCAGTGGGGAAAGAGGCAGAAAAATTTATGTTTTCTGGCCTGGTGGCTCAGAAGACTGATAGCGTTGTGATTAACACCAGCTGTCTGCAATTACTGTAAGTTCGAATCTCACCAGGCTCAAGGTTGACTCAGCCTTCCATCCTTTCTAAGATGGGTAAAATGAGGACCCGGTTTGTGGCGGCAATAATCTGACTTTGTATAAATATACAAAACAATGAAGGCTATTGTTTAACGCACTGTAAGCCGCCCTGAGTCTCCGGAGAAGGGCTGCATATAAATCAAATTTTAAAAAAAATGTGGGGGGAGGGGTGGGGGGCATAGAACTAGCCTTTTCCACTGGGGATGCACAACTATTATACAACCTGAGAGCCACACTAAGTTTTAGGTGCCCTGCAAGCAAACCCGGGACTTTTTGAAGTAGGGGTTTCATAAGTTTTAAGGGGTCATGGGGCGGCTTTAACCACCTGCAGGGCTAAGATATTGGACAGCCATTTTTCTGAAAATAAAAGTAGAGGGATTCTGGCTTGAGCAAGGGGTTATGTCAACTTGCAAAGCTTTCAAGTTGCCATGAGCAGGAGGGAGGGAGAACTGATAGAGCTGATTGATTTCCCTAACTGAAGCTACATTCCATGCATGCTTTCTTTCCGCAATCAGAAGGAGGGTGTTGGATTTCACAGCCAGCCAAAGGGATTAATTGGAGAATGTGATTTATGACATGGCCAGGGAGGAGGGGAGAGACAGGGTCATAGGGGAACGTAAATCTAGGTGGGATTAGTTCTAACTGCATCCGAATATTGCCGAAATGGTGCTCCTAATAAATGACTGTATTTCTTTTGAGGTTTGGCTCATGGCTCATGAATTAATTAGGGCATCTTTCGGCAACTTCACAGGGTTAGACTAGAAGACCTCCAAGGTCCCTTCCAACTCTGTTATTCTGTTTCCTGTGTCCTTCTTCTTTGTGTTCTAGTCGACTCTCCTTAAATCTCTTCTGCTTCTCTTAGGTCTCTACCATTTTTGTCCTTTATTGTGACCCTCTTTTCATGAAACAATCTCTTTATATCTCAAATTTAATTGTAGAAATTTCTAGTCTTTTCCCATTCTATTGTAAGTTCAAAGGTGCTTTTTCAAGAGGCAACTGGACTTTCTTGTTTTTCTTTCTTTGAAGATGTTTCGCTTCTCCTCCAAGGAAGCTTCTTCAGCTCTGACTGGATGGTGGGGGAATGGAAAGATTTATATTCCTTGCAGACAGCTGGTCATTTGCATCCTTTTAGAGAGTCGTTGAGCCACCTGGAGGTTAATGTGTGTCCTCAGGGTCAAATGGGTATGGAGCCTTCTTGGCTGCAGGAATCTTTGAATCCACTCATCTCCTTCCACTTATGACTGTAATGACCTTCCACTTATGACTGTAATGTAGTTACTTGTATCCTTACAATTTATATTGATATTGTTTCCTGATTGCTTATTTGTACCCATCACTTAATGACTATCATTAAGTGTTGTACCTTATGATTCTTGATGAACGTATCTTTTCTTTTATGTACACTGAGAGCGTATGCATCAGGACAAATTCCTTGTGTGTCCAATCACACTTGGCCAATAAAGAAGGCTATTCTATTCTATTCTGAGCCCCTGCAGACTAGATGGAGTTTTGATAGAGGAATTGTAGCTCAGGGTTAAAGTGAGGGGTTCTTGGTGCTCTCTGACATTGTATAAGGGTGAAAGGAACAAAGGAAAACCCTGTGCAAAAGAATCCCCCAAGCCTCCCCCCACCAGAATGAAAGCTTCCCAAGACAGATGGCCAATAAAGAATTCTACTCTATTCTATTCTACAGTGATGGAGCACCCACAAATTCTGGAGGCAAGTTGTTCCACAGGTTAATTGTTCTCACTGTCAGGAAATTCCTCCTTAATTCTAGGTTGGATCTCTCCTTGATTAGTTTCCATCTGTTGCTTCTTGTCCAGCCTTCAGGTGTTTTTTTTTTTTTTTTTTAATTTGATTTATATGCCGCCCTTCTCCGGAGACTCAGGGCGGCTTACAATGCGTTAAGCAATAGCCTTCATTCTTTTGTATTTTTATACAAAGTCAGCTTATTGCCCCCACAAACTGGGTCCTCATTTCACCTACCTTAGAAAGGATGGAAGGCTGAGTCAACCTTGAGCCTTGGAGAGATTCGAACAAGCAGAAATTGCAGGCAGCTGTGTTAATTACAGGGTGCACTAAACCCCTGTACTATCAAGGCTCATTTTGGAGAAGTGGTTCACCCCCTCTTCTTTGTGGCAGCCCCTCAAATATTGGAACACTGTTGTCGACCGGAAGCATAGCAGCGAGACAGTCGGGGAATTAGCGGGCTCCGATGAGCTCCACGAAAATCCAGACTGATGAACCGCTGGCAAGGGGTCTTTGGACCGGAACCATCCTGTAGGGATGGGGAAGAAGGAGAGGCACTTTGGAAGACCAAGAGGAACAGGCAAGTTCCTCGAAGGTCAGAGGAATCTCTCTCCGATTCGGCGGCGGGGATGGCAGCCATTGTGGCTGTCAAGAAGCTGGGGCAACCGGAATAAGTATTGAGCAGGAGCAGTGATTGCAACAGAGTTTTTGAAGCCGGGTGACAACCAACCCACAGGCGAAATAACAACAAAAAGACCCTATTTTTTAAACTGGAAACCCCCAGCACAAAAACAGCAGCTAATGGGCATGGGGGAAGAAAAGAGGATGTAAGCGGAATTTAAAGGGACAAAAGCCCGAAAAAAAAATGATTTTTGAATAAAACTATCTGGAAAATTTTAAGAATTAGAAGTAGTGACCCCAAAATAGGCTAAAGGATTGAGAAAATAAATAGATCCCTTTCTTTTTAATGTTAAGAAAAATAAAAGAAAATTGGACATTAAACCCTGCAACAGAAGTGCTGTATACCTAAAGATAAATAAAGGGGGAAAAAAGAGGGGAAAAGTATTGTTTAATTTGGACCGGACTATAAAATTGACTTGATATCTTCAAAGTTAAAAAGAAGAAAAAAGAAATTAGATTGTTAACGTGGATTGATACAAAATTGACACTTTGTTAAACAATTAAGAGGAATTGTGGATTGTAGAGAGCCATCTTCAGGAGAAAAAAGAGCATTGCAATTTGGAATCTTTGTTTTGGAAAATTCTGAACTGCATCAGTGATAACAGTCATGAGAACCTTTGCGGAGGATTGCTTTGTCTGCAAGCAGCTTGACTTTGAAAAAAAAAAAGGAAAACAACGAAACTTTTAAAATTGGAACAATATCAACACAGAAAGAATAAAGTGGCGCAGGAAATTAGAGAAATGATGGAAATGATGTACTCTTTGGGGAAAGCGGAAATAAGAGGAATAATTACAATGTTACATGGAGAATCGAAACTGGAGGATCCAAAAATTGAGATAGAGCATGCTCAAACTGACAAGGAAACAAAGACGGAGAAGCAAGACACAGAGACTGAAAACAAAGAAGAAGATAAAGACAATGAGACTAATTTTGGAAAATTAATTGAATATGTAGATAGTAATAATAAAAAGGAGGTTTTTAGAGATTACATTGGGATTAACAATGGAAAAAACAGAAAGGGCAGAAAGAGACAAAGAAGGAAAGAAGGGTGGAATAGAAAGAACACAAAAAACTTAAATGATCACATTGGGATTAACAGTGAATAGAAAAAAAGAGAGAGGAAAAGAATGGAAAACAACAGGAAATGCAGGGCAAAATAGAAGAGTCCAGAGCTGTGAAACAGAATGATTACATTGGGATAAACATTGGGATGAATAGTGGGGAGATAAGAAAAGAAGAAAAGAGATGGGAAACAATGGGAAATTTAGGGCAAAAGAGGAGAGTAGATTTTAAAGCACAAAAGAAAAAAAAAAGAAAGAAAAAGGCAAAAATAAAAATGGGAAGGGAGAAAAAGAAATGAAAGACAAAGATGCTATATATATTTAGAATTGAAATATGAATTGTAGTAAGAAACAAATGGGAAATCATATGATTGTAAAAATGGAATGAATAATAATTGGAATATTCGTATTTGTATCTTTGAAATTTAGATAATAATATTTTTTTATTTTTATTTTTTTAGAAATATGAATAAGTATAAATTGTAACAATTGAAATACTTTTAATGGTATATGGTGGTGAAAGTAGAAAGGATTAAGTTGTAGGTTGGATAGCAGCTAGAACATTTTTAAATTTAATTAGGAAAACTGTAATGATTGAAATATTTTTAATTGTATATTGTGATGAAAGTAGAAATGATTAAGTTGTGATTTGGAGGATTTAATGGGCAAAACTATTTGGTTTATTAAGAGAGTTTAAGATGTGAAAATGAGTAACATAAGAGGAAAGCTCTATTTAATTTAAATAATAATAATAAACTAAAGAAACTGTAATAACTGTAATACTTTCAATTGTATATTGTGTTGAAAGCAGAAATGGCTGTTGTGGTTTGGAGGAACATATAGGGAAAATTATCTGGTTTATTATTATTGGTAAATATAATTAATTGATTTGTAAGATTGGATTGCATGGAAATAATTGGAATATTCATGTTCATACTGATTAATATACAAAAAAAGATAGTTATATAACTAACTGATTTATATTAAAATGTTGGATTTGTATTATCAAAGGAAATGTATGTTATAAAATAAGCGGGTTTATTATTTCTATAAGAATTAAATAATTGTAATACTACATAACTAACCAATGTGAGGATAGATATAAAAATAGATGACAATGGGAAGGGGTATAATATAGAATAGAAGGGAAACATTGAATTTGATTAAGATTAGAGATGAGAATGAAAGGTAATATTGGTTCTTAAAAAAATAGATGAGGAATAAATATGGCAAAAAGGAAATATAGAAATTGTAAACTTAATTGTAATGACTAAACACTGTCTAAATTTGTGAACCAGCCAAATACTCTGTTCAAAGAAAATACATTGTATGTTTGTATGTGTTCTGTCCCTGTACCACACACACACACCCACAGACGGCCCGGAGTTAATAAGCCACACGACAAAACTCTTTGAAGATAAAGCTGGCAGCAACCCAGTGGTTAGCTGCCAGTTCAGACTTTACTGACACAAAACAAAGATTAGACTGCAAGCATTCCGATAAAACAGGCAGAGTTTCAACAATACAAGGATTAATCCAAATGCAGTCCGATAAAGCAGGCAAAGTCCAGTAACGCAGAGATCATGGATTATTTCCAGTTTTTGCTCATCACAAACTGAACCGGCCACCACACCCACATTTATACCCTGTGGGGTGTGGTCCAGTGACTCAGCTAATCTCTGGCACGCCTTCCCCTCTGCTGCGCATGCTTCTCCCTGCACCTCTGCCGAGGGTCCAGCCAGCACTTATCTTCTTCGTCGCTGTCCACCTGTGGCTGCGGGGACGTGCTTGGCTCTGAGCCTATCTTTTGGCCTTCGGTGTTCTCCGGAGGCATTGCCAGAGAGGAGGGTCCTGGAGAGGGAGGCCTTGCCAACTCCTCTCCCTCACTCTCAGAGTCTGCATCTGTCGATAGCCCAGACTCAGTCAACGGAGGCACAACAGAATGTGTGTTTGTCTCGTTGTACCTACGAGACCGCCTTCTGCCACTGAAAGCCTCCCACCGGCCAGTATGCTCCCACAGAGAGGGGCTCCTCAGGCTGCCGTCGATCAAACAATGTCGACTGGCGGCCTCCAGGGGGAGAGCTTTCTCTGTGGGAGCACCTGCCCTCTGGAACGAGCTCCCCCCAGAGATACAGAGGATTCCGGATTTACATACTTTCCGCGGGGCCCTCAAGACCTTTTTATTTCAACAAGCCGGGCTGGCCTAACCTCTCCAATTTTAATTTGAATTTTAAAAGGGGTATTTTAATTGTTGGGCCAAAATTGTTTAATATGTTTTTAAAACTGTTCTTAATTTTTGTATTCTGTGTGTTTACCTTTGGTTGTTCACCGCCCTGAGTCCTTCGGGAGAAGGGCGGTATATAAATTTATAAATAAACAAATAAACAAACAAATAAATAAATAAATAAATAAATAAATAAAACTTTTTTTAAAAAAAAATATTAGAACACTGTTATCTGTCACTCCTAGTCCTTGGAAGCCTTCCTCATCCCTACATACGCCATATTCTACATCCCACCCCTTAAAGTCCTTCATTGAAAGTGGAGCAAGATAAAAGGAATGCAAATGCTGGTCTTGTCCCCTCTCCCCAACATGGATCTCCAGCTCCCACCTCTCTGAGTGCCCAATTTCTGCTCTTACTGTGCCATGGATCAGGAAACGATAAACCATGCAAATGATCAGGTAGGACCAGAAGACGTGAAGAAGCTGCAGGACTATCAACTGAGTGTTGAAGAAGTAATAGCCGAAAAAGGGCGGGTAGAGCTCCATGAAATAGTACCATGTGTTGTGGAGAATCCTTGTGGGGTACAAAAAGAAGGAGGAAAAGGGTTACTGGGATACAACCTCACAGACGACCCTCACTGGATCCAGAGCTGGACCGCGCACTGTTTTCTGCTGGTCATATAGATGATGGAAGCACAGAATGTCCTCATTTAAGAAATACTATACAAATAGTCCTTGTTTTACAACTGTAACGGAGGCCAGAATTTCTATCCTAAGTCACAACAATTGTATGTCAAGGTACTTACATGCCAAATGCAATTTTACAATTATTTTTATTCCAGTCATTAAGCAAATCCTTTCATTTCTATGGGTGGCTTTGACAGAAGTCAGTTTTCTGACCCAGGCATCCCCAAACCACAAAGTCCCGACAAAAACCCCTTTTATTTAATTTACAGTGAATTCCTCTCCAGCCAAGTCTTTCCTCTCCCATAGTCTTTCAAGATAGTTCACAATTACCGACCTTGATCAGGCTTGGAGAGTGGCCAGGCCGATATCTTTCAGACACCGCAATACTTGGCAAGAATGCAGGAATGAACTAATTGTCTCCTGCAAACTCCACTCCCCTTTCGCTCCTCTTTTATTCCCTCTGGGAGGAGCCATTCATCATCCACCTGTGGCCTTACTGCCAAGTCAACCATTGTTCTTTAGCTGTTCCCTTCATCTGGCAACTCTGTGCTAGAGGTGGTATTCAGCAGGTTCTGTCCAGTTCTGGAGAACTGGTAGCGGAAATTTTGAGTAGTTCGGAGAACCAGTAAATACCACCGGCCCTGCCCCCATCTATTCTCTGCCTCCCGAGTCCCAGCTGATCAGAAGGAAATGGGGATTTTCCAGTAACCTTCCCCTGGAGTGGGGTGGGAATGGAGATTTTACACTATCCTTCCCCTGGAATGGGGTGAGAATGGAGATTTTACACTATCCTTCCCCTGGAGTGGGGCGGGAATGGAGATTTTACAGTATCCTTCCCCCAGAGTGGGGAAGGAATGGAGATTTTACAGTATCCTTCACCTGGAGTGGGGTGGGAATGAAGTTTTTAGAGTAACCTTCCCGTGCTACTCCCAACAAGCCATGCCACGCCCAATAAACCATGCCATGCCATGCCAACAAGCCATGCCCACAGAACCGGTAGTAAAAATTTTGAATCCTACCATTGCTCTGTGCATGTGCACACTGAGAACAGGCTCCAGCTATTTGTCTGCCTCACTGATCTCTGTCCAAAGGCAGCTGATAACTGGCATACGGCTCTGGCCCCCTCTCTGCCTCCAATGCAGAGCCCTCATCAGAGCCTTCCTCAGACTCCAGGACTGGCCCATGTTCCTCCCCAACCTTCTCACTGTCCGAATCTGCTGCCAGATCCACTGGCTGCTGGCAGGCCACAACAGTCCAAAAACCAGAATCCAAAATAGAACCGCCATCATAAATAGTATCATTTCTACTCCTACAAGATGTGGAGATTTCCTGGCTTGGAGGTTCCCTCCCATCTTTTGCAGTTTGATGGTCTACGTAAAGCTTGGAACTTCTACTTGTATATAGCAGTGACAAGATGGGTGTCCCAAAGATTGGTGTGAGTGACATGGCACAACTCTGTGGTCAAAGCCAAATCCTTTATGTGTGATTCCCGAAACTTACTTGGAAGGGAAAATCACCAGGTGAATGATCAGAAATACCGCTGAGAATGCGATAAAAAGTGTGTCACAAGTTTTCTGCCATTTTAGGTAGTTGAACATCTTTGCTGCCTGGCAAAAAGGAGAGAAAAAATAGCAGCGATTATTGAGTGGCTGAAGTTCCTGTTGTATGAACACTTGACTTTCGGGATACAATGACAATATTCTGGCATGTTCCAATATTTGAGGGGCTCCTACAAAGATGAGGTGGTCAAACTATTTTCCAAAGCACCAAAAGGCAAGACAAGAAACAATGTTATGGTGACAGGATGTGCCCAGCCTGAAAAACATGCCTAAATAGGACTGCATAGAGCCGGAGCGGGTGGACTGGCCCACTTGTGATTTCCGCTACCACTTCGTCTGAACCGGTCTGAACCGGCTGAATACCACCTCTGTCTGGCAGGCTGCAGGCAAGAGGAGGCCAGTATATATTCCTTTCTAGATTTATTTCCTCTTTCCAAAGAACATGAAACATTTTTTTTTTTAAAGAGACAAATGTGTTCTTCCTTCTTGGGGTAAGAGAAGGATGTTTCTGAGCATTGACTTACCTCCAGGAGACAATGTGAACAATCAGTTAGAAATATCATAAGCAAACCAATGCGGATGTAATTGACGCAGTACGATAAGCCGATGAGGAAGATGGTGACCAGATGGTGGACAATTTGCTGATGAAAGTCCTGCAGCAGAAGAGAGGATTAAATTGATGGATTTTGCAGCTGGTTCATGAGGGCCAAATGCTTCCATTATTATGGAGAAGGAATTTAAAGTGAAACTAGACAACTGTTACTTTAGGGAACACGGTGGCTCAGTGTCTAAGACGCTGAGCTTGTCGATCGAAAGGTTGGCAGTTCAGCGGTTCGAATCCCTACTGCCGCGTAATGGGGTGAGCTCCTGTACTTGTCCCAGCTTCTGCCAACCTAGCAGTTTGAAAGCACGTAAAAAATGCAAGTAGAAAAATAGGGACCACCTTTGGTGGGAAGGTAACAGTGTTCCGTGTGACTTTGGTGTTTAGTCATGCCAGCCACGTGACCATGGAGATATCTTTGGAAAGCACTAGCTCTTCAGCTTTGAAACAGATGAGCAACACCCCCTAGAGTCGGAAACAACTAGCACATATGTGCAAGGAGAACCTTTACCTTTTAGACAACTGTGCCCTTCAAAATCATTGTTTCAGAGATATTTCTTACCTTGGGGAAGCTGGCAGGAAGCATTGGAGTTACTTACTTACTTACTTACTTACTTACTTACTTACTTACTTACTTACTTACTTCCCTACCTAGCTACCTACCTTCTTCCTCCTTCCTATCTTTTCCAGCAGGCAGTTAAATGACTGCTACTGAATAAGAGAAGGGATCAAAGGATTGTTAGAGTGGCTGGGAAACTGTCACAGACCACTGAAAATAAAGGCTGTATAATTGCAGTAGCAGCCCAGAGCATTGAAGAGCCACAACCTCCCCAAATTTCATTTCCTCAGAAGTCATTACTCCTTTGATTTTAGATGTATTCTGTTTGTTGGCCCGTCTGAGGTTCCCTGCCTCAAATAGTAGTAGCAATAGCACTTAGACTTATATACCGCTTTACAGTGCTTTACAACCCTCTCTAAGTGGTTTACAGAGTCAGCCTATTGCCCCCAACAATCTGGGTCCTCATTTTACCCACCTCGGAAGGATGGAAGGCTGAGTCAACCTGGAGCCTGGTGAGATTTGAACTGCCAAATTGCAGTCATCCGGCAGTCAGCAGAAATAGCCTGCAGTGCTACACTCTAACCACTGGGCCACCGTGGCTCCTGGCAAAATATTGTTGCCATATGATATACCATTTCACCTAGTTGAAGGTTATGATCACAAGAATTGCCTGTCTTTTACTTTTTTTCTTCGTTTGATTGATTGTGCAGTTTTAAAATCAACCACCTGAGTCACATTGGTGAGATGGACAACCACATAAGCTGAGTGAAAGGCATGCTGGTGATATACCAAAAGGAGAAATTGTCTCCCTCCTTCAATCTGAATGGGGCTTCCTAACCAGCTGGAACGTATCTCTTCTGCCAGAGACCACTTACCTTCTGTTTGACGTCAAAAGGCAACATGATAAGCAAGGACCAGTAGAAGGACAACTGAATGAGGAAGTAGCTGAAAATGCTCAGCTGGAGAGGCTATAATGCAAAAGGCACGCATGCACCAGCCAGCTGTTCTTTGGGTTTCCAGTGCTCTGGCGCAAGTGAAGACCAGCTGGCCCACATTTGAGCCTGAATGGCCCGAAAAGCCAGTGAAGCATTTGAAGCTGAAAAGAGACAGTTCAGCAAGACATTTCCCCCCCTCCCCCACTGCGTTCTATATAACTAGAACTTTGAGCAAGATGTTGGGGAAGGGATTTGAAAGGCCTTCTTGGTCCCTAAACCTAAATAACACTGAGAATTTGAAGAGGGACCTTAAACAGGCAAGGAGTTTGAAGAATATTTGCCAGCTAGGAGAGTTCTGAAAAAAGGAGTAGGAATTTTGTTTTTAAAGTTTGAATTGTACACAGCTGCACAGAAATAATAAGCAGACACCCCAATTTGCAGAAAGATGTGATATTCAACTTTTTGGAATACGTGTTAGTGTTAACTTAGCAATTCAGTGATAGATATAAACTTCTAGACAGAATTCAAGGTTCACAGGTGGTTAATGTTCATCTCTTGCCTGTTTTCACCACACTCTCCTGTGGTTTTGCCCAGGATGTGTTGATGGTTTGCTTGCACTTGGTCTCCTGTAATGTTCCTCATCACTCATTTAGATATGCTGATCTTTAGCCATCAGAAGTGGAAAGGATTGTATTTCTAAAGCTTGGATAAATATTGTGTTTGGGAAGGCAAGGCAGGAAGCATTTCATATGCTGATTGATGAATACTTTTCCATTGACCCAAAGTTGCTTTTTCAAGAGGCAACTGGAGTTTCTGGTTTTTAGAATAGAATAGAATAGAATAGAATAGAATAGAATAGAATAGAATAGAATAGAATAGAATAGAATAGAATAGAATAGAATAGAATAACAGAGTTGGAAGGGACCTTGGAGGTCTTCTAGTCCAACACCCTGCCCAGGCAGGAAACCCTACACCACTTCAGACAAATGGTTATCCAACATCTTCTTAAAAACTTCCAGTGTTGGGGCATTCACAACTTCTGCAGGCAAGTTGTTCCACTTATTAATTGTTCTAATTGTCAGGAAATTTCTCCTTAGTTCTAAGTTGCTTCTCTCCTTGATTAGTTTCCACCCATTGCTTCTTGTTCTACCCTCAGGTGCTTTGGAGAATAGCCTGACTCCCTCTTCTTTGTGGCAGCCCCTGAGATATTGGAAGACTGCTATCATGTCTCCCCTAGTCCTTCTCTTCTTTAAACTAGACATAACCAGTTCCTGCAACCGTTCTTCCTATGTTTTAGCCTCCAGTCCCCTAATCATCTTTGTTGCTCTTCTCTGCACTCTTTCTAGAGTCTCAACATATTTTTTACATCTTTTTTACATTTTCTTTGAAGATGTTCCGTTTCTCATCCAAGGAGCTTCAAAGCAAAGTGAAACGTCTTCAAAGAAAAACCAGAAAGTCCAATTGTTCCTTGAAAAAGCACCTTTGGGACAACCATGACCTAGATGACGGAGAATCTCCATAGACATTTTTCCATTGAAACGTTTGTTCAAGTGTCTTCCATCTCCTTACCTGTTTGGGGTACCCAACCCAACATTCGCGGAAATCCCAGAACCAGGGTTTCTGCAAGAAGACACCGTTCATTAGGAATCACATTGCAACAGCCCACCAACTGTTCATTAAGAATGACATCACAGCAACTCACCAACACTTCTTTGGAGCTGCCTTTGAAGGGGACGATGGAAGGGAAAGGAGACCACAAAGCAACTGTGATCACTAAGATATTTGGAAGAGGTTGAAACGTGGACACTTTCTGTTCTACCCTCCCAGCTTTTTCTAATCAAAACGGGAAGCATTAAATGTAGGAGGCTGGAAGGCAGACGAGAGTCACCGGCTGAATTACACAGAGCAAAATGTCTTTTGACAGTGTTGTGGCTCGTCAGCGGCTGGTGCAGCTGGTGGCTGATTCTGACAGCAAGGAGGCTGGTGTGATGCAGCCAATGAGGAGGCTGGAGAAGATGTTGTGCCAGGGGCAGGGATTCAGCCAGGGCCTCCATAAACCTCCAGAAGCTCCTATAAGTGAAGAGGACGAAGAGGAGGAGCCTCTTCTTGATGCATGGGCGTGCAGAGCTGCCAAAAGACAGGAGTGGCTCCTCAGGAGGTCTCCTCGAGAGTAAGGCTTGGGGCTAATTGGCCACTCCCTTAGCCTATTTAAGGAGGAACGCCAACAGAAGCAATTTGCAGGGAACAACTTTGTTCACATACCTTCGTGTCTTGTCTTGCTTATCTTATCAGCTTCCTGCAAGTTGCTTCTGGGCATTCTGCCAACCACAGTAAGCTTTCAGTATTATTCTTTGAATTCTTGGCGGCTGTTAATGCAGTTAATTAACAGCCGTTGTTGTAAAAAACTGGTTTATTTAGTAAACTAAGGTTTGAACAGACTTTGTGTGTGCTGCGTTCTTTGGGGTCCGTAGCTGGGGCAGAACAGACAAGAAGTAACCAAAGGGGGTGGGGAAGAGATGCAACTCACATTGTAAAGGATGGCCCATCCCGCACAGACGGAAATAATGAAGTAGATGGCTCTCCAGCTGAAAAACAATTAGAAAAAAATGATTGGAGAGCAGGTCAGGGGATTCAGGGCTTCTACACCCTAAAGGGAATAGAAGAGTCATCTAGTCCATCAGATAGTTACAAGACATCCATTACTCCAACAGCCCTCACTTCTGCCTTCTGAAGCACCAGAGTTTATCTTTTCTTCTACTTGAACTCCTTGTCCTGATCTCTAGAACAATCTAATAGAACTCTTCTCGCCTATGAATGTGATTGTTAACTTAAATACTAAAAATAAAGATTTTGTCAAGTCAGCTCCTGGTGATGTCATGGAAGGGCCTGCCTGCCTGCCTGCCTGCCTGCCTGCCTGCCTGCCTGCCTGCCTGCCTATCTATCTATCTATCTATCTATCTATCTATCTATCTATCTATCTATCTATCATCTATCTATCTATCTATCTACAGTATCTATCTATCTATCTGATTTGGACACCACTGCTCTTTCTGAGATCAATTAATCAACCAATCAATCAGAATGGAGCTGGAAGGGACCTTGGAGGTCTTCTAGTCCAACCCCCTGCTCAGGTAGGAGACCGTATACCCAGTGGTGGGATTCAAGTAATTTAACAACCGGTTCTCTGCCCTAATGATTTCTTCCAGCAACCTCAAGACCAGTTCACTAGACTGCTCAGAAAGTTAACAACCAGTTCTCCCGAAGTGGTGCGAACTGGCTGAATCCCACCACTGCTTATACCATTTCAGATAGGTGGCTGTTCAGACTTCTCTTAAAAACCTCCTGTGATGAAGCCCCTACAACTTCTGAAGGCAAGCTGTTCTGCTAGTTAGTTGTCCTCACTGTTAGGAAGTTTCTCCTCAATTCCTGGTTGCTTCTCTCCTTGATTAGTTTCCATCCACTGTTTCTTGTCCTGCCTTCTGGTGCTTTGGAAAATACGCTGACCCCTTCTTCTTTGTGGCAGCCCCTCAAATACTGGACAACTGCTGTCATGTCACCCCTGGTCCTTCTTTTCTCTAGACTGGCCATATCCAATGCTTTCCCATTTCTGGTTTAGCCTATGGATTGCTTCCCCTGCAAATATTAACCAGGTTTGATCCTGTTGAACTCCCAAGTGAAAACTCCATCCACATCCACTAGGGTGGGGCCCCTAGTTCGGTTGGGGAATCACAGTATTGAGTTTTGAGGGAATGATTGGTGTGTTTATTAGCAGTTGCTTGTCCATTTACAAAAATCCTTGCCCTGCTTGGCATGGCCAATCACAAAGACCCACCCCATTTGCTCTCTAACAACCCAATGAGACCTTCCATCCTGCCTGGGTTCCAATGAAAGAAAACTCTGAGGCTTGAGTTTCCTCAAAGTTCCATTTTATTAGAGATGTCATATTGGCACATCTGGGGAAACCGGAATCTGAATGCTTCCAGGTTTCCCAAAGGAAAGTCCACGTCTCTGCCCAGCAGCCACATGTCCGTCACATGCTTCAATCAAAGCACCGTCCCAACTGGAGATGCCTCCCAGTTCCAACCCTCCAGGTGCAGGGCAAGATGTCCTTGACTCTCTGAAAAAGGAATGTTATTATGACTGTACTCCACCTGTACTCCATTCAACCCCCCCTCCCAGTTTCCCACAGTAGTAAATATGGCAAGGCCCAATGCCAAAGATGGCTTCCAGGTCTGACATGTCTGTTGGGAGGGCCAAAAGGAATTGCTTTCAGTATCGGAAGGAGACACTTCCCTTTGCATCACAAAATGTCCTTCTTAAATTGTTCACAATCTTCTTGAGGATTTGGATGAGACAGAGATGCTATTGGGTGCTGAGGGAAGTTCCGGTGTCCATGGGCTGCATGTTGACTACCCTGCCCCAAGAGTTTCCACTCACCTGACTTCACAGAATTTCTTGGTCAAGCTGGGCCGGTCCTGATTCAGCCGGTATCGAAACCACCTCTCTACCTGCCTCGGTTGGAGGTCACACTGCTTGGCTAAACTACTGACTTCTTCCTGGAAAACAGAACGCAGAACCGGATGAGAGAAGTTGGACATCCAAGCCCTGAGAACATCAGCTATGAACCACTTTGCTGGGGAAAGCAACAAGCCTCATTTTAATTGTTTTTCAATAAAAATATAAAATAAATAAAATAATAAAAATAAAACAAAAATGAATGGGTAGCCAATAAATTTTTAAAATACATAAGTAAATAAAAATAAGGTAAGATAATAAAAAATAAATAAAATAAATAATAAAATAAAATAAAAATAAATAAAATAATACATAAAATAAATAAAATAAAATAAGTGGCGCAGCAGACTAATGCTACTGTTAAAAGTAGTATTTAGCTTCCAGCTGCCTGCAATTACTGCAAGTTCGAATCTCACGAAGCTCAAGGTTGACTCAGCCTTCCATCCTTTCTAAGGTAGGTAAAATGAGGACCCAGATTGTGGGGGCAATAAGCTGACTTTGTATAAAATATACAAAAGTATGAAGGCTGTTGCTTAACGCCTTGTAAGCCGCCCTGAGTCTCTGGAGAAGAGCGGCATATAAATCAAAATCAAAATAAAAATAAAAAAAAATAAAAAATAAAATAATAATAAAATAAAATAATAAAATAAAATAAAATAAAATAAAATAATAATAAAATAAAATAAAATAAAATAAAATAAAATAAAATAAAATAAAATAAAGCAAAGCAAAGCACTTTTTTTAAAAATTTTCATTTCAGGGTTTTGCAACATGAATTATTCCTTACTCCATCTTACTTTCTTCTGAGAGGTTGGTTTTTATTTTATTTATTTTATTTATTTACTTGTTTTACTTTTCTCTCTGGTCTACAGCCTTTGGATTCTCCAGGCCCCTAATCATCTCTGAGAAGAGCAACGAAGAGGATTAGGGGATTGGAGGCTAAAACATATGAAGAGCAGTTGCAGGAACTGGGCATGGCTAGTTTAATGAAAAGAAGGATTAGGGGAGACATGATAGAGGTCTTCCAGTATCTGAGGGCCTGCGCCAAAGAAGAGAGGGTCAACCTATTCTCCAAAGCACCCGAAGGCAGGACAAGAAACAATGAATGGAAACTGATCAAGGAGAGATTTAACCAGTGGAACAGCTTCCCTCTAGAAGTTATGGGTGCTCCAACACTGGAGGCTTTCAAGAAGAGACTTGTCAGAAACAGTATAGAGTCTCCTGCTTGGGTAGGCAGGGGTTGGACTACTAGATGACCTACAACAGGGATGTCAAACTGGATTTCTTCGAGGGCCGGATAAGCATTGTAGTTCTCCACGGGCTGACCGGGGGGAGAAGGGAGGAGATGGAACGGACACCTCCTGCAGCACCCTGCCAGCCAAAACGGGCTTCAGAGGGGCATGTGCGGCATCCGGTGCCCTGTTTTGGCTGGCAAAGTGCTGCAGGAGGTCATCCAGGCTGAAAACGGGACATGGCGCGGCCGCACGTGGCGCCCCGTGCCCAGTGGTGGAATTCAAATAATTTAACAACCGGTTCTCTACCCTAATGATTTCTTCCAACAACCAGTTCACCAAACTGCTCAGAAAGTCCACAACCCGTTCTCCCGAAGTGGTGCGAACTGGCTGAATCCCACCACTGCCCGTGCCCCGTTTTGGCTGCCAGAGGCACTGCGGGCTGGTCCTTTGCTACTTCCAGGTCGGCCCCACTGCCTAGATTTAAGCACCCTGCAGGCCGGATGCCTTGAGTTTCACATCCCTGACCTACAAGATCCCTTCCAACTCTGTTACTCTGCATTCTGTGTACATGATCCATTTGTGGTCTCCCATCAAGGACTGGCTAAGCTCAACTGTTTAAGGTCTACTTTATCAGACCCTTGAAAATCAGTAATATTATAGCCAAGGGCAGAGTTTTAGCCATCTGCAGCCACACTTCCCAACACCTTTCTGTGGAAGAAACTCACCTTCGGGGGACTTTTCCTCCACTTCTTGTAAAAAGCTTCCAGGATGCGGTTTGGAGAAGGTTTCCGTCTCACTTTTTCTTGTAGACCCAGTTTTTTGCTTAAGGGGATGGCAATCTTCCTGGGGAAAGGCAGCAGTTTGAGTCAAACAAACAAATACTAAATTTAACCAGTTTTTGGCTTCCTTGTTTAATGCACCGCTTATGAAGAGTTACATGAAACCAACATAAAGTAAACAAGGCTGCCAAACATAAACTTCCTTTAAAAATAATTGAAATACAACCAACCAGTAATAAAAATGGTTACAATAGAATAAAATGATTTTAAAGTACTGGTGATTAAAATTATATTTAAAGGGGAAAAAATATAATATTTATCTAGCATAAACGTAATCTGTTCATGTATTATTAAATCTAGATAATAACAATTGTTCTCTTCTCGTTTTTATGATATAAAACATTTTAAAAATGGATGAAGAGACAGGGTTTTATGTCAATGAAGTCTCAATCATCTAGGCCAGAGGTGTCCAAAGGTTGAATCATTGGACCAAAGTTCTTGTTTGGTCCAGTTGTCATGATTCAACCTTTGGATACAGACTTGACTTTGTTAAGAGTTAGAAGGGACCTTGGAGGTCTTCTAGTCCAACTCCTGTTCAAGCAGGAAACCCCATACTATTTCAGACAAATGACTGTCCAGTCTCTACTTAAAAACCTCCAGCAATGGAGCACCAACAACTTTTGGAGGCAAGCCCTTCCACTGATTAATTATTCTCAGTGTCAGAAAATTTCTCCTTAGTTCTAGGTTGCTTCTCTCCTTAATAACAGAATAGAACAAAATAACAGAGTTGGAAGGGACCTTGGAGGTCTTCGAGTCCAACCCCTTGCTCAGGCAGGAAACCCTTTACTATTTCAGACAAATGACTGTCCAATCTCTACTTAAAAATTTCCAGTGTTGGAGCATTCACAACTTCTGGAGGCAAGTCGTTCCACTGATTAATTGTTCTCACTGTCAGGAAATTTCTCCTTAATTCTAGGTTGCTTCTCTCCTTGATTATTTTCCACCCATTGCTTCTTGTCCTGCCCTCAGATGCTTTGGAGAACAGCTTGACTCCCTCTTCTTTGTGGCAGCCCCTCAAGTATTGGAAGACTGCTATCATGTCACCCCTAATCCTTCTTTTTGCTAGATAGACTTTCCTACAACCGTTGGAGGCAACTCATGAGATATGCCACTCCTAGTCCTTCTTTTCATTAAACTAGACAATTCCAGCAACTGTTCTTTATATGTTTTGGTCTCCAGTCCCCTAATCATCTTTGTAGCTCTTCTCTACACTCTTTCCAGAATCTCAATATCTTTTTATATAGCTCTCTCTAAATGGTTGAGTCCCCTTCTGTCCATTGTTGCTTGGTTTCAGCTGGCCAAGAGCTTGCCTTTCAAAGAAGAACTGGAGGGTGACCAGGAGGAGTGTGATAGGGAGGCAGAGCAGGAGGTGACAGGGTTGGGGATAGCGGATGTCCTCTGTCTCCTGCATGTCCTCCCAGGTGAACCCTGGAGGCAGCCAATATTCCTGTTTCCAAAGCCATTGTATGAGTTGTGCCATCTCCCTGGGAAAGAGAAGAAAGGCAGAGCGTGAGATGGGACACTGCAGGAGTGTTTCCAGAAGGAGGTTACCCTCCTCAACCCTTTCTCCTCCAACAATGCTACTCCATCTTCTCTCTTCCTGCCAGCACTTGGAGGAAGGCCATGTCAGGGGACAAACAAGAACTCATAATGTATCATAATGTAATCTTGAAAGCCTGCTACTCCATCTTATAGCAAAGAGAATCAAGAAAGACTTACCTTGAGATTTGTTCTCACCTGTTCTTCTTTCACAGGGCTTA
Source organism: Pantherophis guttatus (assembly GCF_059756535.1). Classification (NCBI taxonomy): domain Eukaryota; kingdom Metazoa; phylum Chordata; class Lepidosauria; order Squamata; family Colubridae; genus Pantherophis; species Pantherophis guttatus. The sequence goes on from NC_142063.1 coordinate 6,513,965, forward strand.
AAATACCTGTGAAAGAATATCATTGCATTCCTTCAAGATTATGTGCTATAGAAGATTTTTTTTAAAAAAAACAAAACTCATTTTTATTTATTTGTTTGTTTCTGACTTTGTGGGGCTGAAGTGATGAAAGTTTGAGAAACATTCAGTTGAGGACCCAAATATTCTGCACAGCCCCTTTCCTTCAATTGATCTGTTGGGTCTTTAGAAGGAGGACAAGCGGAGACAATCTAATATTCAGGAGCACTGAACTCCTCCAAGCCAGTGGTGAAATTCAGCCAGTTTTATCCGACTCAGGCGAACTGGTAGCGTCGGTGGTGGGCATCTAGACAGAGTGAAGAATGAGTCAACTTTTCTTTCCTCTCTGTGCTTTTAAGAAAAAGCCCAAGTTTATGTGGAAACTAACTCTTCAAAGGACTAGAGGGAACCTCTCCCCTTCTGGTGACACCCCGGGAGCTGTCCCTCTACGAACGGGAGAGGTGAAGAAAACCCCTGCAGGTGTTACTCCGGAGGCTAACACCCAACGCACGGGTGACGAAAGGAACTTATCCTGGACATTGCGATCCCACAACCAAACAACTTGACAGAATCTGTGTAGCCATATGTATTGTAGGCCTTGTAGGAGAGGGCAGAGACTCAGGAGTAGGGGGGAATGAGGGAGTAACCCCTAGACTGGTGTCAAGCTACACTCGATAGTCAGCATATGGAAAGAGTGCTTGCCCCTACTCCCACTGTAAATTACCCAGAGGTAATGCATAGGGAATATTGGAGCCCAGACACCCCTTCAAGTATGCAAAGGGGATCCATAACATATGGTATAGTGGTGAGCTCCAAGATATCTCTGTGTACTGAATGCTTTGTGGCCTTAACCTCGGGTAGGCATTTTATTTATAGCAGTACCAAACTCCTTAAGTGCTCTTCCAATAATCTCCCCCCTGTGAGCATGAAGGGACTCGAGACTGGCATATAATTCCACTATAAGGTGTCACCTCCTACATACTCCTTGGGTCCCTGTAAACCTCTGTCCTCGGAATTCGGCCAGGGTACCAGTGTATGATGAAGTTGGAAACTTCCGGTCCAAGAGGGCAGCCATTGACACTTCCTTGATTGAAAAGGTTAAAATAGGTCATTGGAAGGATGGTGAATGGCCACCAGAGAGAATCATTGAGGTGTATGGACCAGCCACTTGGGCAGAGGATGGCACCTACGGCTATCGGATCCCCATCTACCTGTTAAATCGCTTGATTAGGCTACAGGCTGTTGTAGAAATAATTACTAATGAAACTGTGAAAGGCCTCACCAAATTAGTTGCTGAGAGCGTGAAGTCTCGAACGTATATCATGCAAAACCGCTTAGTCTTAGATTACCTCCTAGCCAAGGAAGGAGGGGTGTGTGGTAAATTTAATTTGTCTAATTGCTGTATTGAGACCGATGAAAGTGGCAAGGTCATTAAGGAAATAACTGATAAAATGGTCAAAGTAGCTCACCCCAGTTCAAACTTGGAAAGGATTTAATTTAGCTGACGCCTTTTCAGGTTGGTTCCCTAAACTGCCGGGCCTACAAGCTATCGTGGCATTGATTGCGTTAATAGCTGCAGGATGTGTAATTTTACCCTGCATTCTTCCCCTTTTTGTTTATACAATTTCTAACAGTCTCTCTCTACTCGTGGATAAAAAGGCAAGAGCTCAGACGATGGCTTGGTGGGAGTATGAGAAACTTAGCTCAATGGAGGATGACCTCTCTGTTTATGAAACTCCACAGTAATCAGGGGATTTAGGTGGAGCTCCAAAGGGGGGAATGAAACAGAAGAGTCTTATACTATAAATCATATTAATCTAAGTATTGTATCATGCACAGTATTATATTGTTTTCTGAGGTACTGACGTTGGAGCAGAAGTTATGTTGCAAACTTCAGGAAAGTACAAGGAACAGAAATAAGGAACTTGTTAAATGTACCAATGAGCTTAATGTCCTATGTTCTATATCATCCCTGTAACAAACTTATATTAAGAAACATATTAGCAGAAGTGTTCACGGAAAGTAACAGACTGTGTAAGATAGTATTCATATATGGAAATAGAGTCAGAAGCGTAACGCCTCTGGCGTGGCTAGAATTGCAAAATGTATAAAAGGTACACCTTGTGCGTAGCCCAGGGTTCGGAATCTGACATGTGAATGCTCCGAACCTTTGCTAGCAAACAAACCTGTGTTCTCCAACTTTTGTGGTCTTGTCTCCTGCATTTGGGAAAGTGGGTTTTCCCGCTTCAATATTAGGACAGGGACGGTAGGCACGCTGGTGCACTTATGCATGCCCCCCCCCTTTTTTTTAAAAAATTTGATTTATATGCCGCCCTTCTCCGGAGACTCAGGGCGGCTTACAATGTGCTCAGCAATAGCCTTCATCCTTTTGTATATTTATACAAAGTCAGCTCATTGCCCCCACAAACTGGGTCCTCAATTTACCTACCTTAGAAAGGATGGAAGGCTGAGTCAACTTTGAGCCTGGCGAGATTCGAACCTGCAGTAATTGCAGGCAGCTGGTCTTAATAACAGGGTGCTTTAAACCACTGTACTACCAAGGCCCTTACAGACCTCTTAGGAATGGGGTGAAGTCAACAGCAGACAGTTTAAAGTTAAAGTTTTGGGGGTTTGGGGAAGAAACTACAGAGTCAGGCAGTGCATTCCAGGCATTAACCACTCTGTTCCCGGAGTCATATTTTCTGCAATCGAGTTTGGAGTGGTTTACCTTGAGTTTGTATCTATTATTTGCTCGTGTATTGTTGTGGTTGAAGCTGAAGTAGTCATTGACAGGAAGTACATTGTGGCAGATAATTTTATGTACTATGCTTAGGTCAGACTGAAGTCAGCATAGTTTTTTATAATTTTAGAGAATTTTATAAAGGCCGTCCCTGCTAACCCAGTCAAAAGCCTTCGTAAGATCTATGAAGGCTATGAAAAGTGGCTTTCTTTGTTCCCTGCATTTCTCCTGCAGCAGTCTAAGGGAAAATACCATGTCAGTAGTTGACCCGTTGGCTCGAAATCCACACTGTGATTCTGCATAGACTTTCTCTGCAAGCACCTGAAGCCTCTTCAGTACGACATGGGCAAACAGCTTCCCTACAACACTAAGAAGAGAGATGCTGCGGTAGTTACAGTCAACCCTGTCACTTTTGTTCTTGTACAGTGTGACAATATTTGCATCCTTCATATCCTGTGGTATTCCACCTTCCCTCCAACTAAGACAGAAGATTTCATGCAGTTCAGTGGGGATGTTCTCTTTGCAGCACTTCAGAACTTCAGCAGAGATGTTATCTTTCCCAGGTGCCTTGCCAGAGGCAAGGGAGTCCAGAGCCTCATTTAGTTCTTCTAAAGTTGGTTCACTCTCAAGTGAACCTCCAAGACAGGCAGGCACTCAATATTATTTAATGCTTCTTCAGTTATCACATTTTCTCTGGAATATAACTCAGAGTAGTGCTGCACCCAGCGTGCCATCTGTGTTGGACCTAAGGCCTGCTTGATGCCATCATACATCCCCTTGATGTTGCCTGTGTCAGCTGCTATCTGGATCCGAGAGCAAAGCTGCAGCCAATAATCATCAGCACATCTCCTGGCAGTCTGTTGGACTTTGCTATGAGCAGCTCGCAGAACCTGTTGGTTGCGCTCACTGGAACAGGCTTTATATGTAATTAGAGCTCTCCTTTTTTCCTAGATGGCTGGCATCAACTCCTCCGAAGGGGCTTCAAACCAATCGGCTGTCTTTCTGATCTCTTTACCAAATACTGACAGGCGGTGTTATAAACAGCATTCTTGAAATATTCCCATCATTCAGATGCATTTACTTCAGCCGGGCCTGGGAGAGTTTCCTTGAGTGCTTGTGCAAATTCCTCCAGTTTGCCCTGATTGCGGGTCTGCGCCACCAGGAGCCTGGTGGCGCAGCAGACTAATAGCCTGTTATTAACATTCAGCTGCCTGCAATTACTGCAAGTTCGAATCTCCCCAGGCTCAAGGTTGACTCAGCCTTCCATCCTTTCAAAGGTAGATAAAATGAGGACCCAGTTTGTGGGGGCAATGAGCTGACTTTGTATAAATATACAAAAGGATGAAGGCTATTGCTTAACGCATTGTAAGCCGCCCTGAGTCTCTGGAGAAGGGCGGCATATAAATCAAATTAAAAAAAAAATTCATGGTCTTCCTTCCTTCTTCGAGTGATGCAATCTCTTTGTTTGCAGTTTTATTCTGCTGCACACCAAGGAGTGGTTTGTATCACAATCAGCACCCTGATAGCGGTGTGTGATTGTAATATTGGGGAGGTTGACTGCCTGGTAAGAATCAAGTCGAGTTGGTGCCAATGCTTCGATCATGGATGTCTCCAAGAGACTCTGTGTTGAGACTTTGTTTTAAAGAATGTATTGCTAACGCAAAAACCATAGTAGCAGCAAAACTCCAGCAGCCATTTTCGTTCATCTTCCCAACGCCGAACTGACCTAAACAAGTGGGCCAAGAACTATAATCAGCTCCAACTCTGGCATTAAAATCACCAAGGATAAACAGTGGCTCTTTCTCAGGGATTTTCTTGATAGTAGCACCCAGATCATCGTAGAATTTGTCTTTGGATTCTACTGAAGATCATAATGTCAGTGCATATGCGCTACTAAGAGTAACCAGCCCTAATAATGGAATGGAATGTGCTGAAATGAGCAAATTGACATTTGAAATTAGAGAACAAGAAGATAAACAATAGTACAAGATATGGGATTTATTTTATCAATGGCTAGATAAAAAAATAGGGTAATGAAAATAGAGACTTTTATAACGTAAGAACTGAAGAATGAGGTGAAATATAACATATAGATGTATGATCATTGGATAGATTCAAAAGGTTGAAATGAATGTTATAAATAAAAATTAACTCAAATCTTAGAATATTTTGAATGATAATGTGGGAAGAAATAGTCATATCTAAATAAATGATTAATAAGGATAACAATATATAGATTGATGATATGAGAATCTAGGTAAATTAAAAACCGTAAACTATGAATTTGATGAATGATGCACAAAAGATTTGTAACCAACCGACACACTGTTTGCAATTGTTATTGAAGATGGTTTTATGTTTATCTGTTTAAAAAAAAATTCAAAAAAAAAAAAAAAAAGAGTAACCAGCCCTGCTGATGAGTGGAGCTGCAAGGACAGAATTCTTTCAGTTCCTGTGGCAGGTGGAATAATGGATCCTAGTAGGGTGTTTCTGACCGCAAAGCCAACCCCATATCCCCTAGACTCGTTTGATGGTTTTCCCTGCCAGAAGAACGAGAAGTTTTTCTCCTTAGTGGATCCCGAGTCTAACAGTCTTGTCTCTTGAAGAGCAATGATGTTTATCTGCAGTCTGCTCAACTCCATGTCAATGGCAGCTGTCTTACGTACGTCATCTATCTCTTGTAAATCATCAGAAAGACCGGACGGTCATTGTCCGACCATTCCAGGTGCCCAACTTTAGGGCTAAAGTTTTCTTACGTTTGTTGCATGGTGCAAAGTTATCGATCTGCTTGTTGGCTTTGACCCTAAACCCCACGCACCCAGTGAGGCTAACAGATCGTGACGGGGAAGCACCTTACTGGCTGGGGGCTGCCCAGCTTAAGGCGGGCAGTAGCTGCCCAATGAGGCACAATGACCTCTCCCACTGACGAAAGTGGCCCCTGGCGTCACACTCTATGCCAATCAAGCAAAGACTTATAACTGGTAACTGCCACTTCCTGTGTTGTTTCAATGCTGTATACAAAGCTGGAGTGTCCTCTCCAGAGCACGAGGCCTGGGTAGATTAATATGGAGGATAGACCGGTACCCAAGCAGCAGATTCCTCCCCCCTCTCCACATTGCTGAAATAACCCAATGGAATGACAAAGCCGATACGATTAGTTCCAGCTGCGTCACAGGAGTTACCAGAACGTGATTGTACACAGTCACGAACTGCTTCTGGGACTCCTGCTCCAGATTTTGCCTCGAGTTTTTAACACGGTTAAAAGAATCAACATAAATTATAAGGTCCAGCAAACGCGTTAAATTAGACATAAGGTATAACATGTGTGAATACCAACCAGTGATGAAACTTTACGCCTACGGAAGGCACAGATTGACATACAATTGTTTCTGCACACACAAGGGAGGCTTTACTGAATTAATGGCAACAGCTTCCAAAAAGATGTTGAGAAAGAGTGCAGAAAGAGCAACAAAGATGATTAGGAGACCGGAGGCTAAAATATATGAAGAAAGGTTGCAGGAGTTAGGAATGGCAAGTCTAGTGAAAAGAAGGAGTAGGGCGTGACAGTGGTGAAATCCATTTTGTTTTGTTTTTTTACTACTGGTTCTGTGGGTGTGGCTTGGTGGGCATGGCTGGGGAAGGATACTGCAAAATCTCCATTCCCACCCCACTCTGGGGCCAGCCAGAGGTGGCATTTGCTGGTTCTCCAAACTATTCAAAATTTCTGCTACCGGTTCTCCAGAACCTGCTGCATTTCACCCCTGGGGGTGGGGTGGGGGGGTGACATGATAGCAGTTTTCCAATATTTGATGGGCTGCCACAAAGAAGAGGGGGTCAATTTATTCTCCAAAATACCTGCAGGCAGAACAAGAAGCAATGAATGGGAACTAATCAAGGAGAGAGGCAACCTGGAACTCAGGAGGAATTTCCTGACAGTGAGAACAATTAACCTGTGGAACGACTTGCCTCCAGAAGTTGTGGGTGTGCCATCACTGGAAGTTTTTAAGAGACAAGATAGCCATTTGTCTGGAATAGTATAAGGTCTCTTGCTTGAGCAGCAGGCTAGACTAGAAGACCTCCAAGGCCCCTCCCAACTCTGTTATTCTGGAATAACCTTAGGAAGCATTTAAGATTCCACCTCATTGAAGGCAGTGTGAAATGCCTAAAAGGCAACGTCCATCTTTCAAAATCTTGCCAAGAGATCTCACTGAGTTTGCTGTGTGCTCTGCGGTGAAGGAGTTGTGAAAGGGAGTGTGGTGCTACTCCTCTTTTCCTACACCTGTCCTCCTTGAGAAGATGAATTGCAATCTGAAGCGATATACCTGTGGCTCATTCTTGGCTGTTCTGAATTGACGTCTGGAGCAACCGGTTTGGGGACAGTGGTTTTCTGACAGTGAGAACAATCAACCCGTGGAACAGAAGTTGCCTTCAGAAGTTGTGGAAGCCTCATCACTGGAGGCTTTCAAGAAGAGATTGGACTTCCGTTTGTCAGAAATGGTGTAGGGTGGGGGATAGACTTGATGACCTACAAGATCCCCTCCAACTCTGTTAATCTATTAAATCTGTTAAATCTGTAGTGATATGACCTACAGTACTTACAAGGACAGAAAGAATCAAGAGCTGACTTGGTTACTACTGATATGCACTTTGCGTTGGCCCAAAACAAACCTGAAAATCTCAAGATTGTTTTATCTGGGCTGAGCCCAGGGAGCCATGCCAATGTAATGTAGACTTAAAGGAAAAGGGCACTCGCTCCGGAGATGTTACTGCAAATACCTCCGCCAGCCCAAAGACAGGGAAGGAGGGAGGGAGAGACGGAAGGGTTAGGGGATCAACCTGTTCTCCAGAGCAGGAGTCACCAAGCTTTCGGGCCTCAGGGACCACTAAATTCATAATTTTAAATCCCACGGACCACGAATATGATCTGCCTAATGACTGGCTGGGTGGGCATGGCTAGGTGGTCATGTGACTGGGTGGGCGTGGCCAACTCAATGTCACTCACGTCGAGGAGCGCCTCGCCAGCCTCTACTCACCCCTCCCCTCCCAACCACTCCTCTCCTGCCCACCTGGGCTCCTTAGGGCCTCAACAGGAAGCAGTTGTTGGAGCTAAGCAGCCACCATGAGAAAGAGTTGGCAAGCAGTTCAAATTGGATCTGACCGAGAAATAGGTTCAGCAGAAGCACCTCACTGAGGACTAGGAGCATAGGCTTTCCAAGCAGAGGGAAGACCTGCAGGAATGCAAGGCCAGGTACCGGCGCCTGGAGGCTCAGCAGGCTGAGATGGTCAGCCAGTTCCAGGCCATGGAACGAGGCCCTCCAGCTCTTCCCCACCAGTGGCCCTTCCCTCCAGCCTTCGCCCAAACCCCTCACCAGGAGGTTGAAGCAGAGCCCAAGTCAGAATATCTGTCTCCCTCCAACCCACACAAAAAGACCCCAAAGGGGGAGACTCTCTGCAGCAACACAAACGTTCATGGCATGTATCCGTCCCAGGGACCGTAGTTTTGAGAACCCCTGATTTATTTTTTTATTTTATTTTTTTTTGAAAAAACTTTATTGAGATTTTTTAAGAAAAAAAAACATAAATGTACTGACATTTTCAATTAATATCGGATGTGCAGTGTTTTAACTATATACAAAAATAATACTTGGTGATATTTCAAATCACTTTTTACCGTTATTTAACACACCTTTTGGTCTTTCTTTCATTTTATCATACATCCACTTATACCACCTTTCCCACACAATATAATAATCTGACTTCTCATCATCGTTTAATTCATGAGTTAATTTAGTCATCTCTGCACACTCCAATATTTTCCTAATTGTAAGCTCTTCTGGTGGTTGGGTTTTCTCTTTCCAATACTGTGCGTATGTCAATCTGGAGGCTGTAATTATATGAATCATTAAATGAATCTTTTCCTTTCCATATGGCTTTTTTACTATTCCCAGGAGAAATATCTCTGGTGTTAATTTAATATCTTCGCCAATTATTTCATATAACCATCTCCTGATCTTATTCCAATATCCTTTCGCTTCCGGGCATGTTCACCACATGTGAAAGAAGGTGCCTTGACCGTGGCCACATTTCCAACAGTTGGGATGTACATTAGGGTATATCTTTGCTAGTCTGGCCGGGGCTAAATACCATCTATGGAGCATTTTGTAATGGTTTTCCTTGTATGTCGCCGCTCTAGTCAATTTAAGGTTCCTATTCCATGCCTCCTCCCATTCCGCAAAATTTATATCACGCCCAATATTTTTCTCCCATGCATTTATTTGATTCTTTGTGATATCTTCAGAAGATATCACAGAGAACCCCTGATTTAGTGCAATATAAAAAATGCAAATAATTTTTCTGCGGACCACCCAAATTTTCTCGCGGACCACCAGTTGGTGACCGCTGCTCCAGAGCACCTGAAGGCAAGGCAAGAAATAACCGATGGAACCCAATCAAGGAGAGAAGCAACCTGGAATTAAGGAGAAACTTCCTAACAGTGAGAACAATGAACCAATGGAAGCCTTTGGCTTCAGAAGCTCTGGGTGTTTCATCACTGGAGGCTTTTAAGAAGAGATTGGACAGCCACTTGTCTGGAATGGAATAAGGGAGTTGGGCTAGAAGACCTCCAAGGCCCCTTCCAACTCTGTTATTCTGACTTCAGTGTCTCCTCTCCCCCCCCCCCACCCACCCCAAAGCTCCAGTTTCCAGACTCCACTACCCAGGTGCTACACAAGGCAACCTTTCTCTCCAAACTGACACCCACCATCGGCCACTTCAATTAATGTAAATGAAACAGGCTCTGATAGATGACCACTGGATAACTTTCTATTCACTCTATTCTAATAAGCAATGCATCCGGTTGGAAAAAGAACAAACTCAGCCAAAATCCTTTTGGTTCCTCTAGGAGGCCTCTAAGTTGTCAGAAGAAAGGAACATTCTAATGACATACATCTTAAAGGTTGGTTAGGTCAAGGGGATCCACATGAGTTAAAAGTTGTCTATCGTCAGAAGATGATTTGAGTCTATGCTTCAGTAATCTACAAAAAGAATTATAACTGTTTTGCAAAGAAACTCAGTAATTAGGAAATGTCAATTAAAAATGACAAATGTATATGACCATATGAATTGCTGAGTTAACAGAATCCTTTGTCTAGAAGGGTGTAAAACCATTGTACCTAATATCTGTCTTTGTTCAACGCTTCATGTACAGAGCTTTGAACCTATTGCGCAATATATAAAATCTGTCTCTGATTAATCCAAAAGTTGTGTTTGTCTTATTAAATCCACAACACAATCACTTCAGACCCCTCAACCTTCCAACGGGAGCGGTCTTGGTGATCTCTGGGGACCCCTTTCTGCTTCCCTTGCCGGCTCTGAAACTGACGTTTCTGCCAGCGATCGAACCCGAGTGCGGAATTGACCCTTCCCTGCGTTCACACGGGACCTGGAGCCTGAAAGAAACCCGGCCGGGGTCGACCCCACCGCGAGAGCCCGAATCGGGGGAAGAGAAACGAAGCTCACCCGGGGATGGCGATGGCCCCCATCCAGCTCGCGGCCGCCTCTGCTCCGGCGGGTTGGGGGAACGCAGGACGGGGGTCTCTTTCCTCCCACAACACGAAACAGGGTGGATGCCCCCCCCCCACGAGAAGGACACCCAGCGTTCGCTCCAGTCCCCCTCCCCATCATCCCCAGCCATCTCTCCAGGAAGGGGGCGATGGGAGTTGGAATTCTACACGGGGTGCCGAGCTGCCACTATCTCCTTTTCTCCGGTTGGCATTCCTGCTACTCCTGCGCAACTAAGAATGAGTGGGGGGCGGGGGGGCGGGATGGTCCGCTTTCCATCGCCCGGAGAGAGATTCTCCTGGGCCTTTCGGACCCCCGGCCTCTGCGCCCCACGTAGCGCCCGAAATTTCCCAGGTGTAAAAAGGGGTCCGGCGGATCCAGCAGAGGCGCGAAGGCAGAGAGAAGAAGAGAGGAGCAGAGGGAAGAAGAGAAAAAAGAGAGAGAGAAAAGAGAAGAAGAGAGGAGCAGAAAGAAGAAGCAGAGAGAAGAAGAGAAAAAGAAAGAGAAAAAGGAAAGCAGAGGGAAGAAGAGAGAAGCAGAGAGGAGAAGAAGGAAGAAGAGAAAAAGAGAGAGAGAAAAGAGAAGAAGAGAGAAGAAGAGAGGAGCAGAGAGAAGAAGAGAGAAGCAGAGAAAAAGAGAGGGAAAAAGAAAAGCAGAGGGAGGAAGAGAAAAGGGAGAAGCAGTGAGAAGAAGAAAGAAAGAGAGAAAATGAAAAGCAGAGAGAAGAAGAGAAAAAGAGAAAAAGAAAAGCAGAGGGAAGAAGAGAGAAGGGAGAAGAGAGAAGACAAAAGGAGAGGGAGAAAGAGAAAGAAAAGCAGAGGGAGGAGAGAAGAGAGAAGAGAAAAAGAGAGGGAGAAAGAGAAAGAAAAGCAGAGGGAGGAAGAGAGAAGCAGAGAGGAGAAGAAGGAAGAAGAGAAAAAGAGAGAGAGAAAAGAGAAAAAGAGAGGAGCAGAAAGAAGAAGAGAGAAGAAGAGAAAAAGAGAGAGAAAAAGAAAAGCAGAGGGAGGAAAAGAGAAGCAGAAGAGGAGAAGAAGGAAGAAGAGAAAAAAGAGAAGAAGAGAGAAGAAGAGAGAAGAAGAGAGACGAGAAGAATTCGGGCCCGAGGGGCCGGACGGATGTCCTCCAGGGTCCCCAAGGGCTACCCGCCCGCCTTCTCAATCTCAAAGACAGACCTGCCGCCGTTGCTCTCGCCGCTGCTGGGACCGGCCCTTGTCGGCTCCGTTGGGGAAGGTACACGGGTATTCTCGGGAGGTGGGGGGGGGGGGTGGAGCTCAGCGGGGGAGGGGTTGTGGTGGCCAGCCTCTGAGCATGGGCAGAGCGCCTCTGAGCTTCGCAAGGAGAGGGGCGCCTTCTGCACCTAAAGGACTCTGCAGGAAAGGGATCCGGAGACGCGGCGCCTCTGAGAGCGTGCAGAGGGCGAAAAGAGGGGGTCCCTTGAGTGGTGGTGGGGGATCTTAAAAGGCAGAAGTTCTCCGCTTCGATGTTTTCAGCACCAGTTCTAAGGCTGGATTCTCATCCTCCGTTTGTCCTCCTTTACCTTCAATCTTAACCCCCGCCTTTCACTGCGTTGTTCCGCCGTTTGTTTCACCAAAGCTTGCAGATCCTGTGCCTGTTTGGGTCTAAATCAGGGGTCGGCAGCCTTAAACACTCATTTCTTTCCCCATTTTCATTTTATTGGATTTCTATACCGCCCTACTCCCGAAGGACTCAGGACGGTGAACAGGCACAGGATAAAACACATAGAATGCAAAAATCTAAGAGCAGAAGTAAAATCGAATTTAAATCAACTTAGCCCAAGACAAATTTTAAATCCCAGGTTAAGAACAAATTAAAATTTGCATTAAAAAAGAGAATGGGAGAGGTTAGGCCAGACCAGCCTGGTGAAATAAAAAGGTCTTGAGAGCGCGGCGGAAGGTGCGTAGATCCGGGATCCTCCGTATCTCCAGGAGTAGGTGCTCCTGGAGATACGGAGATAGTAGGTGCTCCCACAGAGAAGGCTCTCCCCCTGGGGGCCGCCAGAGCCACTTGGACCCAGTTTCCTACAGAAAACAAAAACCACACACACAGTGGGAGCCACAAAACCTGGGTGGGCATGGCCAACTCGATGTCACTCACTCACTCCCACCCAGTCACTCCCACCCAGTCACCCAGTCCCATCCAGCCAGGCAACCATTCTCTGTGTCTCTCTCCCCCACTCCCCCGCTTTCTGTATCTGTCCCTCTCCCTCTCTTCCCCTCTCACCTTCTCTCTCTCTCTCTCCCCCCTCCCTCCCTTTGGGCAATCCTCCTCCTCCTCCCCCCTCCTCTCATAACTCCCTGGCTGGGAGCAAAGCATAGCAAAGGCACATGCAGGGGGGGGGAACGGCTGCTCGCTTAAGGAGGGTCTTAACAGGACGCGGCTTCTCTCCTGCACTAATGCTCCAGTCATCGCCTGGCCGTGCGCGGAGGGAGCGTCTTTCCTGAGGGAGGAACTTGAACTCTGTTGAGGCCATTGAAAAGTTCACGCGGAGGTGTAACAGTTGCATATTAGGAAGTCATGGGGATTGGCAAAGCAATGTGTTCCTCTCTCTCTTATCCAATATAAATAGTAATTACTTTGGGGATTTGTGTTGCCATTTGGAAGTGAGCAGTTTCCATTCCTGTCCCATCACTGGTTGGCCCCGCCCCTCTCATTTCATTTTTTGGACTCCATCCCGAAGCGGCACAAAGCGAAGGCTGCCTTGGGTGCAAATGTGGCGCGAAGGCAGGTACAGGGCAGCTTCGTTCCTGCACTCTCCGGCGACCTTCCTCCTCCTCCTCCTCCTCCTCCTCCTCTTCCTCCTCCTCCTCCTCCTCCTCCTCCTCCTCCTCCTCCTCCTCCTCTCGTAACCCCCTGGCCAGCTGTGGCTGAGTGTGGAGCACATGCACGCACGGGGAGACCTTCCTTAAGCAAGCTGCTGCCCGCCCTGCACCCACCTTTCCTGAGCTTTCCTGAGGAGGGTGTCCCTGTGCGTATGCACGCTCCCAGCTCAGCCACAGCCGGCCAGGGGAGGAAGAGGAGGGGAGGAGAGTGCAGGAGCGAAGCTTCATGCACCATTTGCGCATAAGGCAGCCTTCGCTTCCTGCTGCTTCGGGCTGGAGTCCCAAAAAGAAATGAGGGACGGGGCCAACCAGCGACGGGACAGGGAACTGCGGTAGAGGGCCCAAAGAGCCGCTTGTGGCTCTGGAGCCACGAGTTGCCGACCCCTGGTCTAAGTCTACTTGGAGAGAAGTAAGCAGTGGGGTGCCACAAGGTTCCCTCTTAGGCCCAGTACTCTTCAATATCTTCATAAACGACTTAGATGAGGAAACAGAAGGGGAACTTACCAAATTTGCAGATGGTCCTAAACCGACTAGAATAGCCAACACCCTAGAAGATAGGCTGAAGATCCAGAGGGATCTTGACAGACTTGAACCCTGGGCCCGATCTAACAAAATGAAACTCAATGTAGAGAAAAGTAAAGTCCTACACTTAGGTAAGAAAAACCAAAAGTGCACATATAAACTGGGTGAAACCAGGCTTAATAGCAGTGACTGTGAGAGGGATCTTGGGAGTCTTAGTGGACAACCAGCTAAATAGGAGCCAGCCGTGTGTGGCGACAGCCAAAAAAAGCCAACGCAATCCTAAATTGCATTAACAGAGGGATACACTCAAGATCAAGGGAGGTACTCATACCACTCTATAAAGCCTTAGTAAGACCACACTTAGAGTCCTGCATTCAGTTTTGGTCACCACACTATAAAAAGAATGTTGAGACTCTAGAAAAAGTGCAGAGAAGAGCAACAAAGACGATGAGGGGATTGGAGGCTAAAACATACAATGAAAGGTTACAGAAACTGGGCATGGCTAGTCCAGTGAAGAGAAGGACCAGGGGAGACAGGATATCAGCCTTCCAATATTTGAGGGGCTGCCACAGAGAGGAGGAAGGGGGTCAAGCTATTTTCCAAGGCAACTGAAGGCCAGACAACGAACAATGGATGGAAACTGATCAAGGAAAGATTCAACCTAGAAATAAGGAGGAATTTTCTGACAGTGAGAACAATCAACCCATGGAACAGAAGTTGCTTTCGGACATTGTGGGAGCTTCATCGCTTGAGAGTTTCAAGAAGAGATTGGACTACCATTTGTCAGAAATGGTGTAGGGTCTCCTGCTTGGACAGGAGGAGGGGTTGGACTAGATGACCTACAAGGTCCCTTCCAACTCTGTTAATCTGTTATTTGGCTATCGGCGTGATGACATCAGCATAATACAGGTGATGGACGTTTGTTCCTAAAACCAGGCTCGCCTTCCTCCAGTCCCTCAATCCCTCAATCTATATTCAGCATAGAAGTTGAATAAATACAGGGAGGAGGTGGAATCTCTTTTGCTAGCCTGGGGCCAGCCTGTCTTGCCCTGTTCTGTACATTGTGTGACTTCTTGATCTGTTAAAGAGGTTTTGCACGCAGAAAATGAGGCCTTCTGGGAAACATTGAAGACGTTTCGCTTCTCATCCAAAAGAGACTTCTCCAGCTCGCTTTCTCATCCAAGAAGCTTTTTCCAGTTCTGAAGAAGCTTCTTGGCTGAGAAGCGAAACATCTTCAAGGAAAAGCAAAGAAAGTCATTTCTTCCAGCCATATCTTAATTTTATTCCAATAATTTTTAGCTTCTGAGCATGTCGTATTGATTTAAAACCAGAGCTGTTCCTATTGGGTATCCTCCCAGAAAAAATTAGTAAAGAAAATATTTACTTGATTATACATGTAATAACAGCTGGACTTGCAGGGCTGGTGCAATGTGTAACATGTTCACACTGGTGCAATAGGACTGAGTGTTTTGTTAATATGATTTATTGGGTTAGGGATTTTCTGTCTTCACTGTGAGTTCAGAGGTGGGTTTCAGCAGGTTCTGACCAGTTCTGGAGAACCGGTAGCAGAAATTTTGAGTAGTTCGGAGAACCGGTAGTAAAAATTCTGACTGGCCCCGCCCCCATCTATTCTCTGCCTCTTGAGTCCCAGTTGATCGGGAGGAAATGGGGATTTGGCAGTAACCTTCCCCTGGAGTGGGGTGGGAATGGAGATTTTACAGTAATTTTCCCCTGCCACACCCATTAAGCCACGTCCACCAAGCCATGCCACGCCCACCAAGCCACACCCACAGAACTGGTAGTAAAAAAATTTGAAACTTAACACTTTGTGAGTTGTATTGTGTTGGGGTGTCTGTGCACTGAAGGAGCTGAATCGATCTCATTGTACATATGTTGTGTACTGACAATAAAGATTTGAAATTGAAGCCAAAGGGCCCCCCCCGGGGGGGGGATGGTTAGGGACTACTTGAATTAACCCCCTGTGTTCTTCTCGTTGCAGGACATGATCATCAGTTGAGGGGAGGCAGCCTGTCAGTCCTGGAGGCCATCTTTTTCTTTGGATCTTCAGGGCTGCCACGCTTCCCCCCCTACCGTGGGGAATTGCATGGAGTTGGAGAGATATCTAGCCATAATAACATTCTTTTCTCTGGGAATCAAGGACGTTCAGCCTGCACCTGGAGTGGCGTGACTGGGAGGCACCTCCAGTTGGGACGGTGGTGTGATTGGACCATGGGATGGACATGTGGGTGCTGGGCAGGGACTTAGACTTTCATTTCTGTGGGGAAAACCTGGAAGCTTTCAGATTTGGGTTTTCCCAGATGTGCCAATATGACGTCTCTAATAAAGGGGAACCTTGAGGAACTTCTAGCCTCGGAGTCTCCTTTCGTTGGGGGTGTTACTTCGAACCCCGACAGGAAGAGAAGGATTGTGGGGTCCTTGGTGAACTCTGAGTTTGCTTGTTTAGCATCGTCAGTGATAGAAGGAACTGGGTTTCATGGGGGGGGGAGGAGGAGGAGGAGAAGGAGGAAGAGGAGAATGGTGGGGTCCATCTCTGAGCTTCCTTGTTTTCTTGCAGACCTTTCATTACCCAAATTAGGTAACATCATCCGTGCTAGTAAGAAACGAGATGCTCAGAGAGTACCAAGGACCCCTCATGTCAACCCTGAGCTACAAATATTTTTCTTTATTAGGATTTATATCTGCTCATTATAGGGACCCAGTGGCTCAGTGGCTAAGACGCTGAGCTTGTCGATAGGTCAGCAGTTCAGCAGTTCGAATCCCTAGTGCTGCCGCATAGCGGGGGGAGCTCCCGTTACTTGTCCCAGCTTCTGCCAACCTAGCCATTCGAAAGCAGGTAAAAAAAGGCAAGTAGAAAAATAGGGACCACCTTGGTGGGAAGGTAATAGCGTTCCATGCGCCTTTCGCATTGAGTCATGCCGGCCACATGACCACAGAGACGTCTTCGGACAGCGCTGGCTCTTCGGCTTTGAAACGGAGATGAGCACCGCCCCCTAGAGTCGGGAACGACTAACACACATGTGCAGGGGAACCTTTACCGTTACCTTTTATCTGCTCATTAGTACTCTTTCTGAGAGTCCTTGAGGCCATTTGGGAGGTTTATCATCATCATCATCATCATCATCATCATATCATCATAAGTTTATTTGTCAAGCATATATAAGATAACAGGTAAAAATACAAACATAATTTGAATACAGGAAAAGAGTAAGCCAAAAGGAATAGTAGGACAGGGATGGTAGGCACACTGGTGCACTTATGCACCCCCCTTACATACTTTTTAGGAATGGGGTGAGGTCAACAGTAGATAGTTTAAGGTTAAAAGTTTTTGGGGTTTCAGGAAGAAACTATAGAGTCAGGTTGTGCATTCCAAGCATTGACCACTCTGTTCCTGAAGTCATTTGTTCTGCAATCGAGTTTGGAGCGGTTTACCTTGAGTTTATATCAGGGGTGAAATGCTCCCGGTTCAGACCGGATCGCCCAATCCGGTAGCGAACCGGTAGCAAAAATCCCTATGCCCCCCCCCAATGCCCAGCTGAGCTGCGCGATCATCAGAAGCCGTTTTTTAAACTTTTAAAAGCATTTTTTCTACAACCTCTTCAGCCGAAAAAAATGCTTTTAAAAGTAAAAAAAAAAAAAAGCCTCTGATGATCGTGTGCCTCAGCTGGGATCGTCAGAGGCTTTTAAAAGCATTTTTTCTACAACCTCTTTGGCCGAAGAGGTGGTAGAAAAAATGCTTTTAAAAGCCTCTGATGATTCCAGCTGAGTTGCCTGATCGTCAGAGGCTTTTAAAAGCATTTTTTCTACCACCTCTTCAGCAGAGGTTGTAGAAAAAGATGCTTTTAAAAGCCTCTAATGATCCCAGCTGAGTTGCCTGATCGTCAGAGGCTTTTAAAAGCATTTTTTTTTCCTGCAACCTCTTCGGCTGAAGAGGTTGTAGAAAAAAAAATGCTTTTAAAAATAATAATAAAAAAAAACATTGGCCATGCCCACCCAGTCACATTACCCCCCCACCCCACCAAGTCACACCCACAGAACCGGTAGTAACAAATTTTACATTTCACCACTGGTTTGTATCCATTATTTGCTTGTGTATTGCTGTGGTTGAAGCTGAAGTAGTCATTGACAGGAGGGACATTGTGGCAGATAATTTTATGTATTATGCTTAGATCAGACTGAAGTCGGCGTAGTTCTAAGTTGTCTAAGCCCAAAATTTGGAGTCTGGTGGCATAAGGTATTTTATTGCGGTTAGAGGAATTTCTTCTCGTGAAATATCTCTGGACTCTCTCGATTGTATTTATGTCCGATATGCAGTGTGGGTTCCAGACAGATGAGCTGTAATAGATAAACTTGTAATAGATAAACTTGTACAGACAGTACCCTCTGTGTCACCTGAACCAGAGTGCAAATGCGTGTGGAATAGTTCTGGACAAAGAGGTTTGAAAGAGGGATCCAAGAGGACATCTATACAGCCCTCTTTCAACAGCAGAGGAGGGATACAACCCCACCTGCCTCCTGTCTACCGGACAGTCGTTTCAGCAATCTCAAGAAAGCTCCCCGCCCATTTGTACTCTGAATCCAGCGACCCTGAGGGCACAGATAACAACTCTAATTGAGTTAATGAATTAAGTAGCTTCTGTAAACAGGGAAGACTCTGGCCTTTCTCTCTCTATTAAGAATTTGCTTGGCAGAGGTTAAAAAAAAAAACAACCTTGGGTGTGAAAGTTGTTTTTTAAAAAGAAGAAGCTGGGTGTGGAATATTTCTCACTGGCTCCAGCTTGACTCAGCCTTCCAACCTTCCAAAGTTGGTAAAATGAGGACTCCAGATTGTTGGGGAAAAGGTGCTGACTCTGTAAACTGCTTAGAGAAGGCTGTAAAGCACTGTGAAGTGGTATATAAGTCTAGGTTCTACTGCTATTCTCTCTCCTTCCCTCCCTTTCTCCTTCCTTCATGCCCTTTTCTTTCTACCTTTCTTTTCTTCCCTCTACGCTCTCCTTCCTTCCATTCTTTTCCTCCATTTTTCTCTCTCTCTCCTGCTCCCTCCATCTCTCATTTCCCTTCTCTTTTTCTCTCCCTCTTCTTTCCTCTCCCTTCCTCCTTCCTCCTTCCTCCCTCCTTTTTCCTTTCCTTTCTTTCTCTTCCTTCCATTCTCTTGTAAGAGCCATGATGGCGCAGTGGTTAGAATGCAGCATTGCAGGCTAACTATGCCGACTGTCAAGGGTTCGATCCTCACTGGCTCAAGTTTGATTCAATCTTCCAAGGTTGGTGAAATGAGGACTCAGATTATTGGGGGGGCACTTCTGTAAACCACCCGGAGAGGGCTGTAAATATATAAGTCTGTATATAAGTCTAAATGGTATGGCTACGGCTATTTCCTGGGGATTGAATGAGCCACAACTTGACTACTTCACAAAACGGACACTTATCTTGTTCCAGAATGAAACAGGAGATAGGGCCTCCTGTTTGAGCAGGGGGTTAGATTAGAAGACCTCCAAGTTCCCTTCTAACTTGGTTATTCTGCATGCTATCATGTCCAGCTTATTCCTCTGACCTTGAGAGAGACCTTTTTTGGAAAGATTCCCATCTGATGAGCATCTGGAGAAAATTCCCACGTTGCCTGGCACTGATCTGGCAAAGCGGATCCTGCAAAAGCAGCTTCAGCTAAGTGCTCCCTGCTGTCCAACAGCCGCACAGTGCCAGTTGGTGGTTTGCCACCCTCTCAAAGAGCTTTGGGCTCCTTTGCACAACCATTCTGGTTGTCGATATCCCTCCCCTCCTGACCAGGGGTGGTATTCATTTACCTTCACTATTGGATCGTAAATGTGAGTGCATACGCTCCTCCTCTGCACATGCGCAGGGCCTTCCACGGATGCACAGAGTGTCAAAAACGTGGATAAATGGGACGTGATTACGTTCAGGCGGGTGGGCGGAGCCACCTGTATCCACTGCTACCAGTTCGCCCAAACCGAATAGAACTGTCTGAATACCACCACTTCCCCCGAACCTGCTGAGCTGTGCCTTTTTCAAGAAATCATGTCTTACCTGAACAGTTATCTCTAGCACCGATGATGTTACCTAGTTGAATAATGAAACATCTGCAAGAAAACCAGCAAGATCAGAGAGCACCAAGGAACCCCTATTTCCACTTTCAATAGTTCCAAAAAGGCTCCACACCAATTTATACCACTCAGGCGACCCTGATGACACAGATAAACCTTCAGGTGTCCTTAACAACCTGCTAAAAGAATGCAAATCATCAGCTGTCTGGAAGGAGTATAAATCCTTCCATTCCCCACCATCCATTCAGAGCTGAAGAAGCTTCTTGGAGGAGAAGGGAAATGTCTTCAAAGAAAAACCAGAAAGTCCAGTTTCCTCTTAAAAAAAGCACCTTTGGGACATCTGGATTGTCCACTTCTGACAACTCTCAGCTGCTGTGTGGTCACTTTTGCAAGAAGCCATTTCTTATCTGAATTCTCCACCCTGCTCTCCTCCAGATGTGCTGTTGTGGCCCATCAGCGGCCTGTGCAGATTGAAGCTGATTCTGACAGTGAGGAGGCTGGTGTGGTGTTGCATCAGCAGCCTGTGCAACTGGCGCCCAAGTCGGACAATGAGGAGGCTGGAGAAGATGTGGTGCCAGAGGCGGGGATTCAGCCAGGGCCTTCAGAACCTCCAGAAGCTCCTTTAAGTGAAGAGGACGAAGAGGAGGAGCCTCTTCTCGATGCATGGGCGTGCAGAGCTGCCAAAAGGCAGGAGTAGCTCCTCAGGAGGAGGTCTCCTCGAGAGTAAGGCTTGGGGCTAATTGGCCACTTCCTTAGCCTATTTATGGAGGAATGCTGACTGAAGCAAGTTGTAGGGAACAATTTTAGTTCACTCTACTTCGTGTCTGGATTCTCTGTACATTGCTTCTGGGCTTTCTGCCAACCTTTGTAAGATTGCGATTACTTTATCTTTGGTTTCTTGTAGGCTGTTAAGAAAGTCTCGGCTTGTCGTTCGTTCAGAACTGCGATAGGAAATAATCACCAGTAACGCACAGAGAATCAGGGTTTACTTTGGCAATGATAAGCTTGCAGTCAAAAGTAAAGTACAAGTCGGTGTTTTGGTTCAAAGTCAGCGCTGGGTGTAATCACACCACAGTGCTATTTAACAAAAACTCAGCCCCTTAAACATACATCCGGTGATTATCAATCAAGCACCCCCCACTCCCTTAACAGTAACAGCTGCGAGCACCAGAGCAGCGAGGACAGCAGAATCGGAGAGGCCCAGCAACGTCATCAATCATCGCCCTGAATGCTGCTATCCAGGAACTATTTGTGTGTTCGCTGCGGCTGCTTATCTCCACTCCTTTTCCTCCCACACCCTCCATTGATGGCGAGCTCCGGTAGGACTCGACAGGC
Source organism: Pantherophis guttatus (assembly GCF_059756535.1). NCBI lineage: Eukaryota > Metazoa > Chordata > Lepidosauria > Squamata > Colubridae > Pantherophis > Pantherophis guttatus. Next base: position 6,535,054 of record NC_142063.1, read on the forward strand.
GGCCCCCCCTACCGGGAGCTCACCGATAAATAGAAAGCATACAAATGTTAGTCACTGTTACGATCCTGTATTAGGTTTGTCTGGGTATTTCCGATGGAACCGTTGTATCAATCGAGCAGCGTGAACATCGGGTGCTGCCACCCACGAGGCCTGTGTTATAGGATATCCTTTCCACCGCACAAGATATTGTAACATCCCCCTACGAACCCTGGAGTCCAATATTCGATCTATCTCATATTGGTTGGTATGCACGGGACCCGGTGGAGTAGTCGAGGTACCTGGCCTTTCTGTCGTCACCGGTTTCACCAAACTGCTATGGAATACGGGATGTATCCTACTGAACAGAGGGGGAAGTTTAAGAGCTACGGTTACGGGATTGATGACTTGTGTTATGGGAAATGGTCCTATATATTTAGGTCCTAATTTTTTACTGGGCAGTCGGAGTTTAAGGTATTTTGTAGATAAGTATACTTTGTCTCCTATCCGGAATGGTTTTGGATCAGCTCTTTTCTTGTCTGCATATTTTTTGTACTCGTCTGCTGCCTTTTGTAATGCTGTTTTTACACTTGGCCATACATGACTAATTTTATCGGCCCAACCGCGTGGCGTGTCACCGTCTGTCATAGGGGGATCTAACTCTGGAATGGCTGAAAACTCTCGGCCATATATTACTTGGAAAGGGGAGAACCCAGTACTGCGGTGAGGTATGTTGTTATATGCCACTTCGGCGAAAGGCAGGAGTCCTGACCAATTCGTCTGCTGGTAAGAAACGTAGCATCTGATATATCTTTCGACCATGGCATTGGCCCGTTCAGCCGCCCCATTAGTGCTCGGGTGGAATGCTGAACTTAACCCTTGAGAGGACCCAATTAAACGGACAAATCGTCTCCAAAATTTAGAGGTGAATTGAACACCGCGGTCGGATATAATCCTCTTAGGTGCTCCATGGAGACGATAGATATGTTGTAAAAAGAGTTCGGTTAATTGTCGCGCGGATGGTATGCTTTTACATGGCACAAAGTGGGCCTGTTTCGAAAACAGATCTACCACCGTCCAAATTACAGTGTGGCCATGGCTAGGGGGGAGATCGACTATGAAATCCATAGCGATCTCTTCCCAAGGCCTGCTAGGATTCGCGACTGTCTGTAATAGTCCTAACGGTCGTCCAGACCAGGGTTTGGCGGTTGCACAGGTTGTGCAACCTTTTACGTATGTTTCTATGTCCTTACGCATTCGTGGCCACCAGAATTGCCTCCTCACAAGGTGTAGAGTTTTTAAATACCCAAAATGGCCTGCTGACTTGGCATCATGGCACCTGCATAACACTACGTTCCGTAAACGTTCTGGAACATATATTCTATTCTCCCTCCACGCTATTCCATCATTATAGCTAACCATAGAGGGGTTTTGGATTACCCATTGATCCTGTTGTAAAGCTGTTTTAAACTCGGTACGTAAGTGACCATCTACTTCTGTAAGTCTTAATAGGATTTGGGAAGGTGCAATTAGAGGTTCTATCACTTCCTCTCGCTTGCTATTATACTGTGGCATCCGGGACAGCGCATCAGCCAGGAAGTTTTTCCCAGCAGGAACATACCGCAACCGGAAAGAGAAACACTGAAAATATTGTGCCCACCTTATCTGTTTGGGAGATAGTCGCCTGGGCGTTTGTAAGGCTTCTAAGTTTTTATGGTCCGTCCATACCTCAAAAGGATGAGACGCCCCCTCCAAGAGATGTCGCCATGTCATCAACGCCCAACGGACCGCGAATGCCTCTTTTTCCCAGATCGCCCATGCCCGCTCTGTCGTGGTTAACTTTTTAGACGTATAGGCACAAGGTTGTAACCCTCGCTGCTCCAGTCGCTCTCCTGTCCTGCCTAGGTCGGTCCCTCGTCGCCCTGCGACTCCCAACAGGTAAGCCCCCTGCCAATTGCATTGGTTGGGGCTCAGGACCGGCTCCAAGGTCTCCCGACGAGGCACCTTGGTCTTGTTCTGGAGGGGGTTGGTCCATGGATCGTCTAGAGGTCCGCTCCATCCTCAATTTAGGACTTGTGAGCCGGAATTGGGTCTCCGAAGCAGTCACCCCTGTATCCTGCCAAGAAGAACCTGGAGGCTCCAGCCCTGCAACCCAGGGCTGCCAGGATGGGGCGTCACGAAATCCAGATTCCCCAAAACGCTCACGTAGCATATCCATGGTGCTGGGACCGGATGAGGCAGGATACCCCCAATCCCCTTCATCCTCCTCAGTCCATCGTCTTTCCCTCCAGCCCTCCACATCTCCACCACACTCCTGCTCTTCCAAGGCTGTCCCTTCTGCCATATCCCCCTTTGCTGCAAAGCCACAGGGACTCCTCACCTCTTGCGAAAAGGAACCAAGCGCTGACTTTCTCTCGGCTTGTCGTTCGTTCAGAACTGCGATAGGAAATAATCACCAGTAACGCACAGAGAATCAGGGTTTACTTTGGCAATGATAAGCTTGCAGTCAAAAGTAAAGTACAAGTCGGTGTTTTGGTTCAAAGTCAGCGCTGGGTGTAATCACACCACAGTGCTATTTAACAAAAACTCAGCCCCTTAAACATACATCCGGTGATTATCAATCAAGCACCCCCCACTCCCTTAACAGTAACAGCTGCGAGCACCAGAGCAGCGAGGACAGCAGAATCGGAGAGGCCCAGCAACGTCATCAATCATCGCCCTGAATGCTGCTATCCAGGAACTATTTGTGTGTTCGCTGCGGCTGCTTATCTCCACTCCTTTTCCTCCCACACCCTCCATTGATGGCGAGCTCCAGTAGGACTCGACAGGAAGCTTATTAACAACCTTTGTTTTGAAAAAGACTGAGTTATTTTAGTAAATTAAGTTTTGTACAAAGTTTGTGCGTGCTGTGTTCCCTGGGATCCGTAGCTGGGGCAGAACATGTGCAGGGTGTCAGCTTTGGAAGCCATATTAGGCTGGAAGCTTCCATGCTGCCACCTTCTCATGTGAGGGAAAGTAGGAGGGGGGATTTAGTAGAGGGGTTGTCTGTAGACATAATAGCATTCTTCCTGTCGGTCAAGGTCAGGGAGATCCTGGAGAAGGCACAAAATATCTTGTGAGTCAGAACAAAGGAGATACAACAGGGACACCAAGAATGCAAAGCTGGCTGGTTCCTGCTCATATCCAACTTGCATTGGCCCAAATCTCAGCAAATCTGAAAAATCCCAGGATTGTTTTATTTGGGCTGAGCCCAGGAAGTCATGCCATGGAAGCATAGGGTTAAAAGGAAGAGAGGCCTCCTGCACAATTTGGAGAACCTGCACCCCACAGCTGCAAATGCCTCTGACAGGCCTGGATTGAGGGGGGGAGGGAGAAAGGGAGGGGTTTCCATCTCATCCTGTGGTGTCCCCTCTCCCCAACCCCCCACCACCACCTCTGGTGCTGCAGGCAACACAGTTTTTCTTACCACACTGACACCCGCAACCAACCACCTCAATCACTTCTGACCCATCACCCCTCCAAGAAGAAGAGGCTTCTGCCAGAGTAGTCTTGAAGTAGGTTTGCTTGGAATTGGGTCCTAAAGGCCACAAAGACTGATCACCTTCCCCCCCCTCAATTTTAGTTTAAAGCTCTTCTGATAAGCTGAATCAGTTGCTGTCCGAATACATGATTCCCGGTATTGGTGAGGTACAGTCCACCCCTCACTGATGGTTGACCTTCAGTTGAAGGTACAGATGAGAAGATCACCTGTGTTCCTAAGTCTTTGGCTTTCCTGCCTAGTTCCTCATAGTCCATTGGAATTGTTTCCAGCCTTTTAGCCGTATCATTCATCCCAACCTGAAAGAGGAATAAGGGATCATAATTGGTGGACTTGATGATTTTAGTGAGCTTCACACTTTTAATCCTTGCCTTCTGGGAGACAGCACGCTTACCGTTAGGAATTGTGCGATCCACAAATTGTTCATTGTTCCTCTGATTAGTGAAACACCGATCATCAACCCAACACAATTGCGGGTGATTATGTTGATTGCTTGTAATTGTGGAATGTGCTTAGAAAGATGGGAATCTCAGAACATCTCGTTCTCTGCATGCAAAACCTCTTTACAGATCAGGAAGTCCGCAATGTACAGAACAGGCCAAAACAAGCTGGCTCCAGGCTAACAAAGTGTGCCACAAAGCTGCATTTCCTCCATTCCTCCACCGTATTTACGCTGAGTGTATATTGAGCGAAGGTGGATTGGAGGAAGAGGAGGTTGGTTTTAAAAAGGAAGGAACAAACTTCCATCACCTGTATTATGCTCATTTATATTTCTCCTTTGGGATCTTATGTCTCTTTCTAGCACTTTTGTTCAAACTGAATATTCCCTCTGCCTTACCCCTTCTGCTGAGTTGTTTGAATACCCATCCATAATCCTTTCATTATTTTTGGGAGATCTTTCTTTTTATTGTCTGCTCTATCATCAACTCTTAAAGAATTATCTAGTTGGTTCATAGTACATATTGTTACTATCTCTTCAATGTCTTCAATGTCTTTCTCTTCTTGCAACTTATTTTGATTTCTCTCCTCCACCGCTCCTTCTAGATGTTTGCAGTGCTGCTGCTTAGGAAAGCTGGCAGGATTTAGCTAGAAGACATCTTTAAGAGAGCCTCCTTGAGTGGGAGAAGACTACCTACTAGGCAAGCAGAGGGAAAGATGGGGGGTGAGCAGTGACCAGGGGCTCAGCTTCCTATCTGGCTTTCGTGTGACCACTCATGCCTTTAAGCCGCAAGGGAGCTGCAAGGGTGCTCTTTTGGTGATGCAGGGCAGATGGCGGTTGGGGTGGGAGTCAGCGGCGGTGTTATTCTGCTCTGCCTTCCCTGCATAGCTCATCTTCACCCTCTTCCTCTTCCTCATTGTCCTCCGAGTGGCTCTGCACATCCTTTTCTATCTGCAACAGAGAAACAGAGATGTCACCTTACTTACAATTATTTACTTACTTATTTATTTATTTATTTAGTTATTTAATTTATTTACCACCCTTCTCCCAAAGGGACTCAGGGTGGTGTACAGCCAGAATAAAACACACAGATATAAAATTTAAAAACAATTTAAAAAATATTAAATAGTTTGGCCCATATCTAATTAAAATAAAACTACCCGTTTTAAACATTTAAAATTAAGAATTAACGATTAAATTTTTAAATTTTTTTAAAAAAATTAGGCCAGCCTGGCTTGTTAAAATAAAAGCATCTTGAGGGCCCAGCGGAAGGTGCGTAAGTCGGGAATCCTCCGCATCTCGGGGGGCAAGTCGTTCCAGAGGGCAGGAGCCCCCACAGAGAAGGCTCTCCCCCTGGGGGTCGCCAGCCGACATTGTTTGGCTGACGGCACCCGGAGGAGCCCCTCTCTGTGGGAGAGAATTGGCCGGTGGGAGGCTATTGGTTGCAGCAGGCGGTCTTGTAAATACCCAGGTACTTACTTAAGTAAGTACCTGGGTGCTTTCTTACTTACTTACTTACTTACTTATTTACTTACTTACTATCACTTATACATGAGCCAGCCATGTGCGGCAGCAGCCAAAAAAGCTATTACAATCCTTGGTTGTATAAACAGAGGCATAGAACCAAGATCACGTGAAGTATTAGTACTGCTTTATAAAGCCTTAGTAGGACCACACCTGGAATAACTGCATCCAGTTTTGGTCATCACATGACAAAAAATATGTAGAGACTTTGGGAAAAGTGCCAAGAAGAGCAACTAAGATGATCAAAGGCCTGGAGACTAAAACATATGAAGAATGGCTGCAGGATTTGGGTTTGGCTCATCAAGAGAAAAGAAGGACTAGGACATAATAGCAGTATTCCAGTATTTGAGGGGCTGCCACAAAGAAGAGGGGGTCAACTTATTTTCCAAAGCATCAGAAGGCAGGACAAGAAACAAGGGATGGAAACTAATCGAAGAGAGAAGCAACCTGGAATTAAGGAGAAACTTCCTAACAGTTAGGACAATTAACCAGTGGAACAACTTGCCACCAGAAGTGGTGCTCCATCGCTGGAGGTTTTTAAGAAGAGATGGGACAGTCCCTTGTCTGAAATAGTATAGGTTATCCTGCTTGAGCAGGGGGCTGGACTAGAAGATTTCTAAGGTCCCTTCCAGCTCTATTCTGATTTATATTCTAATCTAAGCCCTGCAACATTTGGAAAGGTAACTGAGTAGTAGCCCAAGGCAGTGGGGATTGGATGGAGAGGCATAGGAGAGAGATAAGCAGGGAGTGCTGTAGTGTCCCATTTGATTATAAGGGCAGATGATTACGAGGTTACAAGTATGGATTGGTTCAGAAGCATCTGGGGATCTGCCATAATTTCAAACATCTGCTCAGCGACCCAACGTTAAGCAAGAACTATCTGTACAACATCTCTGTCTGGCTATTGGCAATATGAAATATGCTGGAATAGGTTCTGTTCACAAAACCTATGCCACGTCAGGTGAGTTACTAACTTAATTGCTGTCTTCCCACAGCGTGCTGAGCTGAATTAATAGTATTTGTGGTCAGCATCATTTCTCATTTGTGTTACAATGTCAAAATTGATTTCACGGAGGGCTGCGTCAGGGTTGTGTTTGCCCTGGGGGCGGGGGGGCGGGTAGGTGGACGTGGCCAGGGTGGGCGTGGCTAGCTCAATGTCACTCATGTCTGAGGCACCTGTGGTGGCCTGAGTGCTCTGCGATCAGAAACTGAGCCGGAGGCTGTCGCAGCTGAAAATGGAGCTCCATTTTTGTTGGCAAAGTTACTGTTTCCAGGGAGGCCCTGCAGGCCAGATCTAAGCACCCAGTGGGCCAGATCCGGCCCCTGGGCCTTGAGTTTGACACCTCTGAGCTTTAGACAGCCAGGCAAACAGGGCCATCCTGAGGTAAATCAGAGAGCACACAGAAGAAAAAGGCGGGAAAAAAGTGAAACTTTCCCCTCCCCCCTCCACATCCACAGCAACCAATCACAGCACAGATTGCCTCAGGCAGGCACCAACACTCTTCAACCAATCAACTCTAAGTATGTGTTCTGGCTCGCTGCATCACCCCCAACTGTTCCAGCTATTAATTTTAAATATCTTAACAAAGATCATCTCGTGATCCTAATTTTCTCACTTTGATCCCCTCTGGCTTCTTGGGATTTTAGTTACTCAAAACCTGCTAGGGTAGAAATCCCACATCTGAAGACACTTGCAAACGCATCAGAAAAGAATCGAGGTTGGCAAAATCTGACTTCGGCTGATACTGATCATGAAAAGAAGTCAATTCCAAAAGCCAAAAAAAAAAAAAAAAGTTTGGGAGAAAATGCATACGTGGTTAGAAAAAAATGTTAAGGTGGCATTTTATGTTCATTGTTTGTATTATTTTTGTTGTAAGCCGCTCAGAGTCCCTTGGGAGTTGGGCGGCATAGAAATATGATTAAATTAAATTAAATTAAATACAGATAATAAGCCAGAACTATTTTTATTTGGCATTCTACCAGAAAAATATGATAAAGGAAGGGAATGTATATTTAATATGAGATGTCTTAATAACAGCAAGAATTGTATTTGCATAATACTGGAAAAATGAGGAAACACCTACGCAAGAAGATATAATAATAATAAAAAAAAACATTAGACTGTGCAGAAATGGATAGACTAACACGGAAGATAAAAGGGAAAGAAGACACAGAATATTTTCAAACATGGGGCTTGCTTTATCAATGGTTGGACAAGAGAGGTAGAAATTAGGAACTGGAAAAGTTGCGTTATGAAAGCCAATTGACCCAGACAATATGCTGATCACAAAGCACTTATTGTATGTAAAGAGAAAAGACATAAATAAATTGGAAAAAAAAGGGAAGTCAATTAAAAAACACCTCAGCCCCACTGCGGATCTTTCACACAAGTCACAAGTCTACACACATACAATCACAAACTGGCTGGTCCCACTCGAAGCTATAACGTATAGGCCTCTATATAACAAAAGAAAATCACCTCCCTTACCGGGAACTTTTGGACCCCCATGGTAGTCTGAAATCAAGAAATGAGTTGGAGTTGCAGGGAAGACAACTGGATTGGTGGGCTTATGCCCAAATTTGCTTGAAATTTAAAAAAGATAGGGAACAAGATGGTATTAATTTGAATCAGCATGATCTGGACAATATCATTCTAGGAAAAGAGGACAAAATGTTATCAAGGATATATAAACTTTTAATAGACTATTGGATAGGGGATGAAATGTTAAAGACTCTATGATTGCCTGGGGGAGAAATATTGGCTATCCAATTGATATGACAAAATGGGAAGAAATCTGGCTTAAACATATGAAATTCCTGTGGGCAACATCATACAAAGAAAATGTGTACAAGATGCTGTATAGATGGCACCTTCCACCTGCTTGTCTTTCTAAAATGTATTCAAATCTCTCACCAAACTGTTGGAAGTGTGGGGAGATTGGCACCTATTTCCACATGTGGTGGACCTGTTCCAGGACGACTGAATTCTGGAAAATCATAAAGGCATGGATCATGGAAATCACAGGTTATAACCTAATTCTGAAACCAGAGTACTACCTACTGAACATTAGGCCAGACAACATAGGCACAAATATATGGTGTCTGTGTGTTTTTATCATCATGTCAGCAAGAATATGTTTCGGCCAATATTGGAAGGGGAAAGACCTGCCAGCTGAAGACTTGATTTTGGAGAAAATTTTGGATTATGCAGAAGCCGACAGACTGACTAAAGCATTGAGAGATCAAAAGGACTCCGTATATTTCCAATGTTGGGACAAATGGTATGTTTGGTTGGACAACAAACGCCCAAAAAGTCAAATATAACCAGGATTATGTTTAATATTTGTTAAATCTGACTGAAGTCTACATACCGTAGAAAGTGTAAATATCATATAAAGTTCCTGTCGCGATCATTTGTTTGACTATTTCTTTTTCTTGATGTATTTTTTTAAATAAATTAAAACACACACACACACACACACACACACACACACACACACACAAACATTTTAGCTGGATTCAGCAATTCTGACAGATGCACATTATCCCCAAGTCATAATGAGCTTATTTAAACATTTTTCAAACATTCACTTTAGGTTTTCACAACGTTAGTTGCAATAATTCCTTAACCCACTTTACCTTTTTCTGAGATTTTTTTTAAAAAACTTTTCTCTCTGGTCTACAGTCTTTGGATCAGGGGTGAAATCCAGCAGGTTCTCAAGAACCAGTAGCAGAAATTTTGAGTAGTTCGGAGAACCAGCAAATACCACCTCTGGCTGGCCCCAGAGTGGGGTGGGAATGGAGATTTTGCAATATCCTTCCCCCAGGAATGGGGAGGGAATGTGGATTTTCTAGTATCCTTCCCCCAGGAGTGGGGAGGGAATGGGGATTTTGCAGTATCCTTCCCCTGCCACACCCACCAAACCACGCCCACAGAACCGGTAGTAAAAAAATTTGAATTTCACCACTGCTTTGGATCCATTGAAAATGGTATATTTTATTGAATATTTTACATTTTATTATTATTATTATTATTTTATTTCTATACCGCCCTTCCCCTGCGGGACTCAGGGCGGTGTACAGCCAAGATAAAACATTGCATATAAAATTTAAAAACAATTAAAAAAACAATTAAATAATTTTGGCCCAAAATATTAAAAACAACCCAATTAAAACCAAATTCAATTAAAACTGAGAGGATGGGATCAAGCCAGCCCAGCTAGATGGAATAGGTGTGTTTTCAGGGCCCGACGAAAAGTCCGGAGGTCTGATATCGTGCGTATCTCAGGGGGTAGGTCATTCCAGAGGGCGGGTGCTGCCACAGAGAAGGCTCTCCCCCTGGGGGTCGCCAGCTGACACTGTCTGGCCGACGGCACCCTGAGGAGGCCCTCTATGTGGAGCGAACCGGTCGGTGGGAGGCTATTGGCGGCAGAAGGCGGTCTCGCAGATAACCCGGCCCTAAGCCATGGAGCGCTTTAAAGGTGGTCACCAACACCTTGAAGCGCACCCGGAAGACCACAGGAAGCCAGTGCAGCTTGCGCAGGAGAGGTGTCATATGTGAGCGCCCCGTCGCTCCCATAATCCCCCGTGCGGCCGCATTCTGGACTAACTGTAGCCTCCGGGTGCACCCCAAGGGGAGCCCCATGTAGAGACCATTGCAGTAGTCCAGGCGGGAAGTGATGAGTGCTTGAGTGACCATGCGTAGGGAGTCCCGATCCAGAAAGGGGCACAACTGGCATATCAGGCGAACCTGATAAAAAGCCCCCCTGGCCACGGCCGTCATGTGCTCTTCTAAAGACAGCCGTGGATCCAGGAGGATGCCTAAGTTGCGAGCCCTCTCCGTGGGGGCCAGTGATTCACCCCCAATAGCCAGCGATGGCACCAGCTGGCTATATCGGGATGCCGGAAGCCACAGCCACTCGGTCTTGGAAGGGTTGAGTTGGAGCCTGTTTCTCCCCATCCAGGCCCACACAGCCTCCAGACACTGGGACATCACTTCAAGGGCATCGTTGGGGTGGCCTGGGGTGGAGATGTACAGCTGAGTATCGTCAGCGTACTGATGGAACTCCACCCCAAAGCCACGGATGATCTCACCCAGCGGCTTTACATAAATGTTGAACAGAAGGGGCAAGAGGACTGACCCTTGTGGCACCCCACACTCAAGGCGCCTCGGGGTCAACCGCTGCCCCCCTGTCAACACAGATTGCGACCAGTCAGAGAGGTAGGAGGAGAACCACCGCAAAACGGTGCCCCCTACCCCCAACCTCTTCAACCGGTGCAACATGATACCATGGTCGATGGTATCAAAAGCCACTGAGAGATCTAACAGGACCAGGATAGAGGAGCAACCCCTATCCCGAGCCCTCCAGAGATCATCCACCAACACGACCAATGCCGTTTCCGTGCTGTACCCATTTTAAAACCAAACACACAATAGCAAAAGAAATCAAAAACAAAAACACACGTACACCAGACATTAAAATACAATACTAACAACAGATATATACAATTTTACAACTTTCTGCATCGTCTTTACTCTTAGCTTTTATCCTCCCGCTCCTTCTCTTTATTTTTAAATATTCATAATTAACTGTTTTGTTAGCAGGATCATTATTTACATTTATATCCAGTATGTTAATATCTAATTTCACTTATTCTTATTTCTTAATTTGATTTCTGTTTTCCAACCATGTATAAAATCTGTTCCACACTTTATAACAATCCGAGTCTTCTCTTTCTTTGATCTCCATTGTTAATTTATCCATTTTGGCTCATTCGAGGATTTTCTTTATTATTGTTTCTTCCGATGGTGCATTGGTCGACTTCCACATTTGCGCTAGAGTAATTCTGGCTGCCGTTAGAATGAGCAATATAAGGAGGTGGAGCCAATGCCGCAACGGCAAGACGAACTCTTTGGAGCTCCCCAAGAGTCGTCGATATCCCTGCTGCCTGAAGGTCCGCTGTGACCTAAGTCATCCTGTAGGGATGACCACCAAGAAGAGCACATACCGATCAACCTAGGGAGGTGACAAACTCCCAAGAGAGGTCAGAAGAAGCTCCTCAAATCAGGCACTGAGGGAAAGCGACTAAGAAGTCGCTGAAAAGCTGGGGCGGCTGAACCAAAAAGAGAAAATTAAGAAGCAGCCTGTGACATCGGTGAGGTGAGATCAATTCAATTTTATTACCTCAAAAAAAAAAAAAAAAATGAGGCTGAGAATGAGGAATGGATGTGGGTGTGTATCCACACCCATATCCTGAAACTGGGGTGGCAAAGAAAGCATGTTTGAGAGCCCATTAAATTTTGACTATTTTTTAACCTTTAACCGAAGAAAAAGAAAAGAAGACTGAGGACTGTTTTATTACTGTATATTAAGGCTTTAAATGACTGAATTGTTGATTGCTCCACGACACTTTGTTTAAACAAAAGTAAGAATCGAAAGTGTTGAACTGAGACGAAAAGTTAACCTGCAGTGCCATCTAGTGGTAAAAAAAAATATAAAGAAGGACTTTTTTACTTTGAAGAATAACTGACCTTGACATTCTGGCTAGAAGATAAATAGAACAGCTGTGGAGAATGAAGTGAAGAGTAACTGTGTTTTGGAAGCTTTTTTGTTTATGTTCTTGTATTGTTTTCCCTTTTTTCATCTTGGCTGTGCGGACTGTGATTTTGTATTTTTCATCTTCTTTTTTGACCAGTTTTGTGTTGAAAATTAAAAAGAAGATGTTTGGCTTGAATTTTGATTTTTTATTCTCCTTGGACTAGAGACTATATACTGAATTAAATTAAATTGGACGTCTAAAGTTTGTTCCCCCATGGATTAAGACTTGAAGAGTCAGAAGAATTCTTCTTCTTTAAATTTTTATTGTTTAATTTTCCCATTTTTTCTCCCTTTTTTACTAAATTGACTTTTTTATTAATTTTGATTTTTGATTTTGATTCTAAAACATTATTTTTCAGCCTTTCTCACTTTTTTTTTACTTTTTAATTGCATTTTTACTTTATTTTACCTTCCTTCTAATTTGACTATCTTATTTTTTTTCTTTTTTTCTTTTTTACTTTTTTATATAATGTAGAAGGGCAGGGAAGATTCCAGACTTTTTGCTTTACTTCACAGAAATCCATTTTTTTCTTTTTTCTTTTCTTTTTTGTAAATTTAATCATTGGTTGAACTTTATATTTGAACCATAAATTTAATCACAAGTGGATTATAAATACCCAGAAAAATAAAAATGAGGAAACATACCCCGCCTATATCAAGCCCCTCAGCAGCAGAAATCCAGAAAACTTCCGAGGTAATGGAACTCTGGAATTTAATGCAATCTCTTCTTGTTGAGATAAAATAGGAACTAAAATAAATGAAAGAAATTATGGGGAAGAATGAGGAGAGAATACAGAAAGTGGAAGCAGAAACAACAGAAAAAAAGGTTGAGAAATTAGAAGAAAAATTTATATCTACAAATAAATTCCAAGAGAGAACAATTATTCTGTTAGAAATAGATTGCTCTGAATTTTACCTAAGATTTCAAAATATAGAAGAAGAAAAGGAAGAAAATCTACCAGAGATAATTGCAGAAATGTTAGCTGAAGTCTTGGAAAAACCCAAGGAACAGATCTTAAATGAGATTGATGAAGCATTCAGAATATATACTAGATATGCAACAAGAAATAAACTACCAAGAGAAGTTCATGTATGATTTACAAAAAGGGCAATGAAAACAGAGATACCACAAGTAGCAAGGAATACAGTTCTGAAGCATAAAGGCAAAGAACTTGTGGTCTTATGTCAAGTACCCAGAAGAGTTAGAGATCTGAGGAGAGAATATCAATTTTTAACAAAATTTTTAATATCTAAAGGAGCGAGTTTTAGATGGCTGGTACCTGAAGGGATTATGGTGACCTGGCAAGGACAAAGATACAGACTTGATTCAACTGAAAAAGTGGAATTATTCTATCAACAATACTGTGGATCATTGGAGGAAGATTTAGGAGCTGTAGGCATTACAAAAGAGAAAAGAAGAAGGGAAAGATAAAGATGAGAAAGTTAAAGAGGACCAGGCCCTAAGAGAAGGGGCGAGATCCAAACAGCCACTGGAACAAAGAGAGACTAAGGTGATGAAGTTAAAAACTAGCAGTAAGTAAATATGGAAGAAGAAATAAAAACAATATCTTTAAATGTAAATGGACTGAATGCGGCGATAAAAAGAAACAGAGTATTGAAAAAATTAAATAGTTTGAAAATGGACATTACATGTTTACAAGAAGTTCATATTAAAAAACAACATATAAAACTATTACAATATTCAAAATTAGGAATTTTATTTACATCATTAATACAACAAAGTAAAAGAGGTGTGGTATTATATATCAAAGAAAAATTAGAACCTAAATTAATATTTGAAGATGGGGAAGGTAGGATTTTGATGGTGGAAATAAAAATGAACTATAAACAAATACTTTTGATAGCACTATACGCTCCAAATGAAAAACAGGAAGAGTTTTATCAGCGACTACATAGAAAAATTATAGAACTGGAATATGAAAATGTATGTATAATAGGAAATTTTAATGCTATAACAGACCCAGAGTGGACTACAAAACAGTGAAGATAAATAAAAAATCCAGAAGAACACTGCCAAAATCTTTTTTTTTTTTTTTTAAATGGCAGAAGAATTAAGTGTTCAAGATATTTGGAGACAAAAACATTTGAAAGAGAGTCAATATACTTTTTACTCAAATAGACATTTTTTGTGGTCAAGGATAGGTATGATATGGATGTCATCTGGACTCATAGAAGCAGTACAAGAAGTAAACATTGGCTCAAATATATGGGCAGATCATTACCCAACGACAATGTTATGGAAAGGCCAAAAGAAAAAGACAAGATGGACTTTGAATACAACAATATTAAATGAAAAAGAATTTTAAAAATTTATGGAAATGGAGTTGGAAGCTTTCTTCAGAATAAACAAAAAAGAAGATACGTCACTTCAAAATGTATGGGATACAATGAAAGCATATATTAGAGGCCTTGCAATAACATATCTGGGAAAAAAGAACAAAAAGAAAAGGCAAAAACAAGTAAGACTGGAAGAAGAATATAAAATTCTAGAAAAAGAATTTCAGAAAGATGTTCAAAATAAAAAAAATAAGAAGTTGATGGAATTGAAGAAACATGAAATAATTTTAAAGGAATAAGAATTATTAGCAAACCAATTGAAAGCATCGAAGCAGAACTTTTTCGAAAATGCAAAATAAACCAGAAAGATGGTTAGCATATAAAATACGAAAAGAGAAGGAGAAAAAAACGATAAACTGTTTACAAGATACAGAAGGGAAGTTACAATATAGAATAGAAGAAAAAAAGAAAGTAACCCAAGAGTATTATGAAAAACTTTATTCCCAAGGGAAGATTTCAGAGGAGGAGATGCAAAACTACCTGGAAAAATCAGACTTAATTAGAATATCAGAACAGTATAAAGGAATGTTAGAAGAAAGAATAACAATGATGGAGTTAACAGAAGCAATAAAAAGACAAAAAAGTGGGAAAGCACCAGGACCAGATGGCTTACCAGCTGAATTGTATAAAATGTTACAAGAAGCAGTTAGTAACGTGATGTTGGATCTAAGGAACAAGGCGGGCGCCACGATTTGCAGCTGGTCACCCCTCTGGCCACCTAGCGGGAAGTTCAGGGCAGACAATGGTCGCAATGACTTCCTGATGATAGAATTCTTTATTGGCCAAGTGTGATTGGACACACAAGGAATTTGTCTTGGTGCATACGATCTCAGTGTACATAAAAGAAAAGATACATTCATCAAGAATCATAAAGTACAACACTTATCATACTAGGAAACAATCAATATAAATCATAAGGATACAAGCAACAAGTTTACAGTCATACAGTCATAAGTGGGAGGAGATGGGTGATAGGAACTGTTAGGATATGGTTTGAGCCTAACTAGTTATCCAGGCAATATATGTGTTCTGTAACTTTAATAAGAAAATGTATTATGTGACTTTAAAAGTTTTCTTGATGATTCATTGTAATGCTGAGTCATGCTGTAATTAGGTAATGACAGGTTGTAACGTATTTAAGCAAGGTGCTGTAACGTATTCAGTTTGATGAAGCTGCTGTGATATGCTGCCATTGTGTGTGGAGCTGATGTGATATGCTACCAGAGTATGATATGCTGCCATAGTGAGGAGTTGCTAACATTCTGATAATCATCATTTGAGTGAGTTTGTTATTCTAACCAACTACTGTTTGTTTGGTAAGAAGATATCTGTAACTACTGGATTGATTTGAATGGCAAAGACTTGGAATTTGTTTAAAGACTATGAGACTGTTTTTTTCACTATAAAGTAAAGTTTTGATAAACCAGTTTGCATATCTCTTATTCATTGCTCTCAGCAATGTTTCCTTGTGCATTTACTCTGCTGGTTGGTAACACAAAACCAATATCCTTAACAGGAACGATGAGAAGATTAATAGAAGTGCAGACTTAGTAAATAGTTTGACAGAGTTGAGGGAATTATTTGTTTAGCAGTGATGGCGTTTGTGAAAAAACTGTTCTTGTGTCTAGTTGTTCTGTGTGCAGTGCTCTATAGCCTCGTTTTGAGGGTAGGAGTTGAAACAGTTTATGTCCAGGGTGTGAGGGGTCTGTAAATATTACAAACATATCCTTAGCTTCATATTGTGGAATCTCTCCCATTCTGTCCAAGTGTGGTAATCCAAACATCATTTTGGAAGTTAAAATACCAGTAAACCTTTTTGGGCAGGTTCAAAGCCTGAGCAAGGCCAAGGGTAAAGATTTGATTCTCGGCATAGACAATTTTGCATTCCACGGAACATGACATTCCCACTGAATTCCCACTGCCTCCATAATTGATTGAAGCAATCGATTTTCTGCTTTCCCTCACTAACACTGCCGTAGCCGCCACTGCTTGAACACAATCTGGCAATCCTTAACAGACAGGATCTAACATTTTAGACAAAAAAATGCCACTGACTCCCCACTTCTGAGTTAAAAGCTTCAAAGCCATCCCCTTATCCATGTAACACTAGGCTCTTTGCGTAAATGTCAGGTATGCTTCCTTCAGTATCCAGGAAAGAAAACCCCAAACTCAAGCATTTTGAAGAATCTGGTACTTTTACTGAATATGAAAAGATTAACATCCCAGTGAAAAGCTGGAAGTGATCAAAACGCGCGAAATGCATCTACTAAGCTTCTTCCCCCCCTCGTGTCTATAGTTTCTCAGCCAATCTAAAGGTCTTCCAAAGGTCAGGTGGCAACACGTCTGGCAGCGTCATCCATCAGGAATGTCAAGACAGTTGGTCGGCCATCCCCTTCTGAAATTTAGTTTCGATTCCCACGAAGTCCCCTCCTACAAAGACAAACCCCCTCCTGCTCTCTTCCCCCCCCTTTGCTCCATACCTAATCCCTCCCCGTTTCTTATGGCAGCTAAAGCAGGAAAGCTGATGCTGACATTCGGCCCCTCTTGCAGAAGAGACGTTAGTCCTAATTAAAAGGAAAAAGAGAAAGAGAAACAGAATATATACAATGATCAAGGTTTATCAGGGTATTTGGCATAGAACTGTTGTACTTCCTTGGGAGCTCGGACATCCCGTTTATTTACCCATTCAGCCTGAGATAGTGGAAAATGTTTCCAGGCAATCAGATATTGGACTTTACCATGGTGTTTTCTAGAGTCCAAGATTTCCTTAACCTCAAAATGTTGCTCCCCTTCTACGAGGATGGGAATTGGAGGGTTGCTATGATCAACCCTTAGGGGAGATGAGTGTTCAGGTTTCAATAAACTAACATGAAATACAGGATGTATTCGTCTCAAGGTTTTTGGTAATTCTAATTCAACTGTCACTGGATTTATCAGTCTGATCATACGGAATGGTCCTACATACTTAGGCCCCAGCTTTTTAGACCTCTGGGTGGTTTGTAAGTATTTGGTAGACAAATAAACTTTATCCCCCACTTTGTAAATGTGAGCTGGGAGTAATCCAGGGGATTTTCCTGGAGGTCTTTTAGCCGAGGCACATACTGGACAGCTAGCCACATATGTCTGCATGTCCTTTTTTAGTGCAGGCCACCAAAACTGTCTCTTAACAAGATGTAAAGTTTTGACAAACGCAAAGTGTCCTGCGGCTTTGGCATCATGCGCATATTTCAATACGGTTGGTCTTAATGTGGTCGGAACATACAATTTCGATCCAACCCAAGCTAGTCCATCGCGAAGTGTGCATTCATTCGAGTGGAGTTTAAACCACTCGTCAGCTTTTAGTGCTTCTCGTAACTTTTCGAGTAAATCCCCTGAGAGTTCTGGATCGGTTTTACTCTGCGCTCTGGTAGTGACAGGTGTTGCCAATTGCGTTAAGGGGATCATTGGTTGAACCAGTTCCTTCTTTATGCTGTTGTACTGTGGCAATCTGGAAAGTGCGTCTGCCATGAAATTTTTTCCCCCAGGAAGGTAACATAAAGTGAAATTGAAACGCTTGAAATGTTGGGCCCAGCGTGCCTGTTTGGGTGACAATTTGCGTGGTGTTTTTAATGCTTCTAGATTCTTATGGTCAGTCCACACCTCGAAAGGATGTTTTGCCCCCTCCAAAAATTGTCTCCATGTTAACAGCGCCCATCTAACTGCAAACGCTTCCTTCTCCCATATGGCCCATCTCCTTTCTGTTTCAGATAGTTTACGGGATGTGTAAGCACAGGGTTGTAATATTCCATTCTCATTCTTTTGCAAGAGTATCGCTCCTACGGCAACGTCGCTAGCATCCGCTTGTATTACAAAAGGTTGTTCTATGTCGGGGTGTTTGAGCACAGGTTCAGCTGCAAACAGCCGTTTCAGTTTTTCGAAAGCGGCCTGACAGTCCATAGTCCATTCTAGTGGTTTCGAGGGTTTGGGTTTTATTTCCCCTTTTGTTTTGAGCAAGTTTGTAATTGGCAGTGCGATTTTTGCGAAAGAGGGGATAAATTGTCTATAAAAGTTAGCAAACCCTAAGAAACTCTGTAACTGTTTACGGGTGCGTGGTGCGGCCCATTCCATTACTGCCCGGACCTTTTCCGGGTCCATCTCTATTCCCTCATGCGATATACGATATCCAAGATAGTCAATTTTGTCTTGATGGAATTCACATTTAGAAAGTTTGGCATAGAGTTCAGCTGCTCTGAGTTTATTCAAGACCGCTCGAACCAATCTTATATGGTCGGCCATGTTGTCAGAATAAATTAGAATATCGTCCAAATAGACCAACACCCCCTTATATAGATGCTCATGCAACACTTCGTTGATCAACTGCATGAATACGGCCGGGGCCCCCTGTAGTCCAAAAGGGAGTACTCTAAATTGGAAACACCCCAGTGGACAATTAAATGCTGTCTTCCATTCATCTCCCTCTTTTATTCTCACTCGGTAGTATGCCTCTCTTAAATCAAGTTTGGTAAAAAAAAATTCCCTTTCCTAAATGGGCCAACATGTCCTTAATAAGTGGGAGGGGATAGACATTTTCCACGCAAATGGCGTTCATGTTTCTATAATCAACAACTAATCTGAAGGATCCATCTTTCTTTCGCGGAACATTACTGGCGCTGCTACCTTGGGTTTGGCTCGTTCGATAAATCCCCGTTCTAAGTTTTTGTCAATAAAATTCCGCAATTCCTCCAATTCTCGAGGTGTCATGGGGTATATTTTTGGTTTGGGAAGCTTCACCCCTGGGAGTATTTCAATGGTGCAGTCAGTGGCCCTGTGGGGAGGCAGATTATCAGAAGCTTTTTCACTAAACACTTCCTTGAGGTCCCAATATTCCTTCGGAATTTTCTCTTCTCCCTCAATATAGTTAATGGCTACTGCGGCCCCTTCTGGTCTTATGTCGTCCCTTAGGGAGGGGCCTTCCTTTTCCGGAGGTGGTTCTGCCGTACGGATGCGCAGGACCCCCGTTTTCCAATTTACTCGTGGGTTCCATTTTCGAAGCCAGGGCAGTCCTAGAATTAGGGGCCTTTCCATGCCAGGGGCTACAATAAAGCTGAGCTTTTCTATGTGACTCCCCAACTGTAGTTCGAGGGGTTCGGTCATAAAACTAGCTGGGCCCCCCCTGCAATCGACCCATCTAATTGACAAAATGCAATGGGTCTTTTTAAAGTTTTCAGTCTCAGTCCCATTTCCTCCACTACTTTGGGGCTAATTATGCACCTAGTGCACCCCGAGTCCAACAGGGCTAACAATTGCGCGTGAGTTCCTGTGGAGGGCACCCTTACTTCTACGGGGATGAGTAAGGGTTCTTCCGTGTGACTCACCCGTTCATCGGTGTCCGAGTCGGAGTCTGTCTCGCTGTCGTCATCGTTGGTCGGAGTTCCCAACTCACGCTGGTTCCGGGGAGTGAACTCAACGACTTCTCCTTTCAGGGCGGTGCCGCGGGTTTTGGCGGGTATTTTATCACTTTTCTTTTGGCTGGCCCCGGTGGCTTTTGGCGGTGATTTGGAGAAACATTCGGCCGCCCGGTGACCCTCCTTCCCACATTTGAAACAGGTGAAGGGCTTTGACTTGGGTTTGAATTCGGTCTTCCCGCCAGTCATCTTGGCCGCCCCCTTACGGTAGAGAGAGGATGACTGGTCCCCCATCCGCCTTCCTCGGAGTTCGCTCCGTTTCAGCTCGATCTCCACATCCTCAGCTACTATGTACCATCTATCCAAATCATCGGGGACCCCCATGCTCCTGCAATCTCGATATATCTCATCATTCAATCCATCCTTGAAACTCTCCAAAAGCGCCATTTCTGACCAGCCTGTCATATAAGGTGCCAGTTCACGAAACTCTTGGATATACTCTGCCACCGGCCTCCGGCCCTGCTGAATGCTCTTCATTCTGAGTCTCGCCTTTCGTTCAGCTAAATGGTCTTCAAAACGTCTTCTAAGGGCCCTCATGAACTGGTTGTAATTTCTCAGCAGGAGGGAGTTGTTATTGTGGAGAACTACCATCCACTCAGCCGCCACTCCCTCTAGGGCATTCGCAACGCTTCTGACTTTAGCCGCATCTGTTTCGTAGTCCTCCCCCCAATCCTGCATGTGGTTCCACACTTGGGTCAGGAAAAATCCCAAGGTTTTAGGATTTCCATCAAACTTTCCAGGAAGGGGGGGGATTTTTGGCTTTTTACGTCTGCGGGGGGGGGGGCCTGCAGGGCTGGGGTTCTCTGGCCGGCTGCATCTCTTCCTCGAGCTGCCGAAGCCTGGGATGTTCCCTCCTCAAACTCTTCCTCTCCCCCGCAGGCTGTCTCTTCTGCCTCCCCCCGGGGTCTGCTTCCCCCTTCTCCACAGGAGTTTCAAAAGACTCACGGTTTTTTCTGCTTTCTTCCACATCACGGATAAGCTGCAAGGCTTGATCTATCATGAGACGTTCCTTCTGCTGTTGCATCCACACTGCCTCCCTTTTTCGGGGTCTGGAAGTCGTCACTCCCCGGGGATTCTCCCCCCAGTCCGGCAGTCTGCCCACACCTTTGGACCATCTAGCTTCCTCCGGTTCCAAACGGAGTTTTTCCAGCCATTCTGCAGTTTCTATTTCCGACTGGAGGGCGGTTGAACTCGCTGCCCCCATCTTCCCTTCGTCATCACTCCCTCGATCTGACATACTTTGGATTTTCAGTCCCCTCGGGTTTTGTCCGGGATGACTGAGATGACTTCCAGCTTAATGTCAGGTATGCTTCCTTCAGTATCCAGGAAAGAAAACCCCAAACTCAAGCATTTTGAAGAATCTGGTACTTTTACTGAATATGAAAAGATTAACATCCCAGTGAAAAGCTGGAAGTGATCAAAACGCGCGAAATGCATCTACTAAGCTTCTTCCCCCCCTCGTGTTTATAGTTTCTCAGCCAATCTAAAGGTCTTCCAAAGGTCAGGTGGCAACACGTCTGGCAGCGTCATCCATCAGGAATGTCAAGACAGTTGGTCGGCCATCCCCTTCTGAAATTTAGTTTCGATTCCCACGAAGTCCCCTCCTACAAAGACAAACCCCCTCCTGCTCTCTTCCCCCCCCTTTGCTCCATACCTAATCCCTCCCCGTTTCTTATGGCAGCTAAAGCAGGAAAGCTGATGCTGACATTCGGCCCCTCTTGCAGAAGAGACGTTAGTCCTAATTAAAAGGAAAAAGAGAAAGAGAAACAGAATATATACAATGATCAAGGTTTATCAGGGTATTTGGCATAGAACTGTTGTACTTCCTTGGGAGCTCGGACATCCCGTTTATTTACCCATTCAGCCTGAGATAGTGGAAAATGTTTCCAGGCAATCAGATATTGGACTTTACCATGGTGTTTTCTAGAGTCCAAGATTTCCTTAACCTCAAAATGTTGCTCCCCTTCTACGAGGATGGGAATTGGAGGGTTGCTATGATCAACCCTTAGGGGAGATGAGTGTTCAGGTTTCAATAAACTAACATGAAATACAGGATGTATTCGTCTCAAGGTTTTTGGTAATTCTAATTCAACTGTCACTGGATTTATCAGTCTGATCACACGGAATGGTCCTACATACTTAGGCCCCAGCTTTTTAGACCTCTGGGTGGTTTGTAAGTATTTGGTAGACAAATAAACTTTATCCCCCACTTTGTAAATGTGAGCTGGGAGTAATCCAGGGGATTTTCCTGGAGGTCTTTTAGCCGAGGCACATACTGGACAGCTAGCCACATATGTCTGCATGTCCTTTTTTAGTGCAGGCCACCAAAACTGTCTCTTAACAAGATGTAAAGTTTTGACAAACGCAAAGTGTCCTGCGGCTTTGGCATCATGCGCATATTTCAATACGGTTGGTCTTAATGTGGTCGGAACATACAATTTCGATCCAACCCAAGCTAGTCCATCGCGAAGTGTGCATTCATTCGAGTGGAGTTTAAACCACTCGTCAGCTTTTAGTGCTTCTCGTAACTTTTCGAGTAAATCCCCTGAGAGTTCTGGATCGGTTTTACTCTGCGCTCTGGTAGTGACAGGTGTTGCCAATTGCGTTAAGGGGATCATTGGTTGAACCAGTTCCTTCTTTATGCTGTTGTACTGTGGCAATCTGGAAAGTGCGTCTGCCATGAAATTTTTTCCCCCAGGAAGGTAACATAAAGTGAAATTGAAACGCTTGAAATGTTGGGCCCAGCGTGCCTGTTTGGGTGACAATTTGCGTGGTGTTTTTAATGCTTCTAGATTCTTATGGTCAGTCCACACCTCGAAAGGATGTTTTGCCCCCTCCAAAAATTGTCTCCATGTTAACAGCGCCCATCTAACTGCAAACGCTTCCTTCTCCCATATGGCCCATCTCCTTTCTGTTTCAGATAGTTTACGGGATGTGTAAGCACAGGGTTGTAATATTCCATTCTCATTCTTTTGCAAGAGTATCGCTCCTACGGCAACGTCGCTAGCATCCGCTTGTATTACAAAAGGTTGTTCTATGTCGGGGTGTTTGAGCACAGGTTCAGCTGCAAACAGCCGTTTCAGTTTTTCGAAAGCGGCCTGACAGTCCATAGTCCATTCTAGTGGTTTCGAGGGTTTGGGTTTTATTTCCCCTTTTGTTTTGAGCAAGTTTGTAATTGGCAGTGCGATTTTTGCGAAAGAGGGGATAAATTGTCTATAAAAGTTAGCAAACCCTAAGAAACTCTGTAACTGTTTACGGGTGCGTGGTGCGGCCCATTCCATTACTGCCCGGACCTTTTCCGGGTCCATCTCTATTCCCTCATGCGATATACGATATCCAAGATAGTCAATTTTGTCTTGATGGAATTCACATTTAGAAAGTTTGGCATAGAGTTCAGCTGCTCTGAGTTTATTCAAGACCGCTCGAACCAATCTTATATGGTCGGCCATGTTGTCAGAATAAATTAGAATATCGTCCAAATAGACCAACACCCCCTTATATAGATGCTCATGCAACACTTCGTTGATCAACTGCATGAATACGGCCGGGGCCCCCTGTAGTCCAAAAGGGAGTACTCTAAATTGGAAACACCCCAGTGGACAATTAAATGCTGTCTTCCATTCATCTCCCTCTTTTATTCTCACTCGGTAGTATGCCTCTCTTAAATCAAGTTTGGTAAAAAAAAATTCCCTTTCCTAAATGGGCCAACATGTCCTTAATAAGTGGGAGGGGATAGACATTTTCCACGCAAATGGCGTTCATGTTTCTATAATCAACAACTAATCTGAAGGATCCATCTTTCTTTCGCGGAACATTACTGGCGCTGCTACCTTGGGTTTGGCTCGTTCGATAAATCCCCGTTCTAAGTTTTTGTCAATAAAATTCCGCAATTCCTCCAATTCTCGAGGTGTCATGGGGTATATTTTTGGTTTGGGAAGCTTCACCCCTGGGAGTATTTCAATGGTGCAGTCAGTGGCCCTGTGGGGAGGCAGATTATCAGAAGCTTTTTCACTAAACACTTCCTTGAGGTCCCAATATTCCTTCGGAATTTTCTCTTCTCCCTCAATATAGTTAATGGCTACTGCGGCCCCTTCTGGTCTTATGTCGTCCCTTAGGGAGGGGCCTTCCTTTTCCGGAGGTGGTTCTGCCGTACGGATGCGCAGGACCCCCGTTTTCCAATTTACTCGTGGGTTCCATTTTCGAAGCCAGGGCAGTCCTAGAATTAGGGGCCTTTCCATGCCAGGGGCTACAATAAAGCTGAGCTTTTCTATGTGACTCCCCAACTGTAGTTCGAGGGGTTCGGTCATAAAACTAGCTGGGCCCCCCCTGCAATCGACCCATCTAATTGACAAAATGCAATGGGTCTTTTTAAAGTTTTCAGTCTCAGTCCCATTTCCTCCACTACTTTGGGGCTAATTATGCACCTAGTGCACCCCGAGTCCAACAGGGCTAACAATTGCGCGTGAGTTCCTGTGGAGGGCACCCTTACTTCTACGGGGATGAGTAAGGGTTCTTCCGTGTGACTCACCCGTTCATCGGTGTCCGAGTCGGAGTCTGTCTCGCTGTCGTCATCGTTGGTCGGAGTTCCCAACTCACGCTGGTTCCGGGGAGTGAACTCAACGACTTCTCCTTTCAGGGCGGTGCCGCGGGTTTTGGCGGGTATTTTATCACTTTTCTTTTGGCTGGCCCCGGTGGCTTTTGGCGGTGATTTGGAGAAACATTCGGCCGCCCGGTGACCCTCCTTCCCACATTTGAAACAGGTGAAGGGCTTTGACTTGGGTTTGAATTCGGTCTTCCCGCCAGTCATCTTGGCCGCCCCCTTACGGTAGAGAGAGGATGACTGGTCCCCCATCCGCCTTCCTCGGAGTTCGCTCCGTTTCAGCTCGATCTCCACATCCTCAGCTACTATGTACCATCTATCCAAATCATCGGGGACCCCCATGCTCCTGCAATCTCGATATATCTCATCATTCAATCCATCCTTGAAACTCTCCAAAAGCGCCATTTCTGACCAGCCTGTCATATAAGGTGCCAGTTCACGAAACTCTTGGATATACTCTGCCACCGGCCTCCGGCCCTGCTGAATGCTCTTCATTCTGAGTCTCGCCTTTCGTTCAGCTAAATGGTCTTCAAAACGTCTTCTAAGGGCCCTCATGAACTGGTTGTAATTTCTCAGCAGGAGGGAGTTGTTATTGTGGAGAACTACCATCCACTCAGCCGCCACTCCCTCTAGGGCATTCGCAACGCTTCTGACTTTAGCCGCATCTGTTTCGTAGTCCTCCCCCCAATCCTGCATGTGGTTCCACACTTGGGTCAGGAAAAATCCCAAGGTTTTAGGATTTCCATCAAACTTTCCAGGAAGGGGGGGGATTTTTGGCTTTTTACGTCTGCGGGGGGGGGGGCCTGCAGGGCTGGGGTTCTCTGGCCGGCTGCATCTCTTCCTCGAGCTGCCGAAGCCTGGGATGTTCCCTCCTCAAACTCTTCCTCTCCCCCGCAGGCTGTCTCTTCTGCCTCCCCCCGGGGTCTGCTTCCCCCTTCTCCACAGGAGTTTCAAAAGACTCACGGTTTTTTCTGCTTTCTTCCACATCACGGATAAGCTGCAAGGCTTGATCTATCATGAGACGTTCCTTCTGCTGTTGCATCCACACTGCCTCCCTTTTTCGGGGTCTGGAAGTCGTCACTCCCCGGGGATTCTCCCCCCAGTCCGGCAGTCTGCCCACACCTTTGGACCATCTAGCTTCCTCCGGTTCCAAACGGAGTTTTTCCAGCCATTCTGCAGTTTCTATTTCCGACTGGAGGGCGGTTGAACTCGCTGCCCCCATCTTCCCTTCGTCATCACTCCCTCGATCTGACATACTTTGGATTTTCAGTCCCCTCGGGTTTTGTCCGGGATGACTGAGATGACTTCCAGCTTAATGTCAGGTATGCTTCCTTCAGTATCCAGGAAAGAAAACCCCAAACTCAAGCATTTTGAAGAATCTGGTACTTTTACTGAATATGAAAAGATTAACATCCCAGTGAAAAGCTGGAAGTGATCAAAACGCGCGAAATGCATCTACTAAGCTTCTTCCCCCCCTCGTGTTTATAGTTTCTCAGCCAATCTAAAGGTCTTCCAAAGGTCAGGTGGCAACACGTCTGGCAGCGTCATCCATCAGGAATGTCAAGACAGTTGGTCGGCCATCCCCTTCTGAAATTTAGTTTCGATTCCCACGAAGTCCCCTCCTACAAAGACAAACCCCCTCCTGCTCTCTTCCCCCCCCTTTGCTCCATACCTAATCCCTCCCCGTTTCTTATGGCAGCTAAAGCAGGAAAGCTGATGCTGACAGTACTAGTCTTTATTCAAAATAGCACAATTATCTTTTCACAGCCTACAATACCCAGTCAATCCTAGAAATTTCCTCAGATCCTTCAGGTGTTATTTTTGTTACTTCTTTCATTAATTAAATGTCCTAAGTATTTTATCTCTCTTTCTATATATTGTAATTGCTAACTCACCCCTGTAACAATCCCTAAAAGCGCAACAACCTGTGCTGTGAACAAACAAACAAACAAACATGCCGTAGAATGGAGCACTGTGACTCCTAAGTATTCAAAATCAGTGTGTCAGACTCAGATTCCATTCAGATGGGAGCAAACTGTCCAAAGAACAAAAACCCGCAGACCCCTCCCCCTCCCACTCTTTCCTGCTTTTCTCGCTCTTCCAAGGCAAAAAGTCCTTGTGTAAAAGAATGACCAGGGGTGGGGGAGAGAAATACAGGGAGGAAAAATGTCTAAACTACACAGAATTCTCACCTCCTTTCTCCATTAGTTTTATTTGATTTATACACCACCCTACTCCCAAAGGACTCAGGGCGGTGAACAGCCACAAGATATAGCCACAAGATAGATTCAGCATCCTTTCAACAAAACAACCCTCTCTGCATTTCTCTCTAGCCTCAACTAGAGACAAAACAACCTTCCTCTTTATGGCAGCCCCCTCAAATACTGGAATGCTGCTATCATGTTACCCCCAGTCCAGTGGTGGGTTTCAAAAATTTTTACTACCAGTTATGTGGGCGTGACTTGGTGGGCGTGGCATGGCTTGGTGGGCGTGGCTTGGTGGGCGTTGCAGGGGAAGGATACTGTAGAATCTCCATTCCCTCCCCACTCCGGGGGAAGGTTACTGCAAAATGCCCATTTCCTCCCAATCAGCTGGGACTTGGGAGGCAGAGAATAGATGGGGGCGGGGCCAGTCAGAATTTTTACTACTGGTTCTCTGAACTACTCAAAATTTCTGCTACCGGTTCTCCAGAACAGGTCAGAATCTGCTGAAACCCACCTCTGCACCAACCTGGCCCCCTCCCTGCCCCCCCAGGTCAAACACAACCCTGATGCGGCCCTCAATAAAATCGAGTTTGACACCCCTGTGTTATAGGTCTTCAAAAGCAGCCATCGGAATCATAAACTGAGTGGGGGAAGGGTTACTCCCTGTTTAAATACAGTAGCTGGCACCCTCACTTGCACTGATGATGTTACTCACTTGAGCAATGAAATGTTTTCAAGCAAAAGGCCAAGCTCAGATTGCACCAAGGATTCCACAATTTCATTCCCAAATCTTTCAAGTGTTGCTGCTTAGGGCAGCTTGCAAGATTTAGCCTGCAGACATCTTTAAGAGAGCCTCCTTGAGTAGGAGAAGTCTACCTACTAGGAAAGCATAGGGAAGGACATGGGGAGCAGTCATTAGGTGCTCACCTGACTATCTGGCTTTGCTCTGACCACTTGAGGGGAATTTCCTGCTATTCATTTGCATGGGTGTTCTCTTGATGACACAGGGATGGTGGCAATTGGGCTGGGGATTGTTTTTCCTACTCTGCCTTCTGGTCCAGCTTGTTCCTCACTGCCCTCCAAGCTGCTCCATATTTCCTTTTCCATCTGCAAGAGAGAAACAGAGACATCACCTCCTTTCGGCCCTGCTTGATGGGAGTCCATTGGATGGTGAAAACCTCTGGAGAACCTGGAACTGAGAGAGGCCATTTGATGGAAAGGGAGATAGTATAATCAGCATAACAATTGTGCATTATTCCAGACTGGTGGCTCTGCTCAAAGTCAGTCGTGCCTTCGCAATACTCATTGGACTACTGCAATGTTCTCCCCTTGGGGCTACCCTTAAAGACCCCTTGAAAACTACAGCTGATCCAAAATGAAGTGATGCTTACAATAGTGTGCATTACTAAGTTCACCCATGTTATACTTCTGCTGCATGAGCTATATCAGCTCCAGGTACAATTCAAGGTGCTGCTTAGTGCTTTAAAACCACTACATGCCACAAGACTAGGTGATTTGCAGGTGTCTCCTGACTTCCCTGAAAGACAAATCTAAATGAGGCCAGTCCCTACATTAGTTAGAGATTCTTGGTTCTTATTATGTTTTCTCTACAGTTCAGATCGGGCCTCAGAAGGATAATGTAGCATTTGGGGAAAAAGATACAAGCCAAGAGAGCAGCTCCAGAGGCCAAAATGGAGAAGATCTCCACAGCCACCATGGACTTCCCTTTGGTGCTCAGGTAGGTGGGGAGGAAGGAGATCCAAACACTGCAAAAGACCAGCATGCTAAAAGTAATGAACTTGGCTTCATTAAAACTATCAGGCAATTTCCTAGCTAGAAATGCCACTGTGAAACTGACAACAGCCAGGAAACACAAGTAGGCAAGGACAGCATAAAACATTAAAGCTGAGCCTTCATTACATTTCAAGATAGCCTCTCCTATCAAGGAGTGGAAGTCCATGTTGGGAAATGGAGGAGAAGTTGCCAGCCAGATGACACAAAGAAGGGCTTGGACCAGAGGACAGACCAAGACAATGGAGTTGGTCAGTGGTTTTCCTAAGAGTTTCTTTGTCCTGTTCCCTGGCTTGGTGGCCATGAAGGCCAGAACCACCATGACAGTTTTTGCCAACACAGAGCAAGCTGCAAGGGAAAAGAAAATGACAAAGGCATATTGTCGGAAGAGACAGGTGATCTTCCCTAGTTGACCAATGAAAAGGAAGGAGCAGAGGAAGCAGAGCAGGAGGGAGACCAGGAGGATGTAGGTGAGATCTCGGTTGTTGGCCTTTACAATTGGTGTGTCATGATGTTTATAGAAAATCACCAGGACTGCAGATGTGATCACTGAGAGAAAAAGAGCAAGAAAAACTAAAGTGTATCCCAGGATGTCTTGATAGGCAAGGAAGTGGATCTTCTTGGCAATGCAGTGGTCCTTGTCCTTGTTGGGAAATTGGTCTTCTGGACAGGGTTCACAGTGAGCTGCATCTGAAATCAACAACCTTTGTCTAAGGATTTCTTGAGCAACTACTATACACATTATCCTTTCTGCAGAGATATAAAAAGGGGGCTAATCATCCTTTGTTCATGATGATCCTTGGGATAGGTTAGTTAGAGACAAGGATTTGTTCAGCTCCAGCATCATGGTCAGTTTGCTGGGGGGAAAGTCCCTCTCTGGCCATTGGGAATTTCCACAATTACTGTGGCTTTTAAACTGACACTACCAATTTATACTGGAGCCCCCAGAATATTGATAGATCTGTTAGGGAGGAATGCTGCTTTTTTGTGGACATTATCTGTTGACTATCCCAGCCTTGAACTCTCTGCTTTGTACTTCCAATCTGCTTAGAGGTTTCTTGCTGGGATAGATTCACCAACATTGATAGACATAGAGATTTAGGGATCATTGGTGCTCTATCAGATTGGTTGTTTACTTGCAGATGTTTCATTCCCCAAATTAGATAACATTATCAGTGATAGAAGGGAGTGGGGTGAGGAGGAGGAGGAGGAGGAGGAGGAGGAGGAGGAGGAGGAGGAGGAGGAGGAGGAGGAGGAGGAATGTCTAGTTCTTGGTCTTTGTAGTCTTTGGTACTCTCTGAGCTTGTTTCTTTTTTTGCAGCTATCACCTAGTTTGGATAATGAAATCTCTGCAAGAAAATAACCAAGCTCAGAGAGCACAAGAGACCCCTCATTTCAACCCTGAGCTACAAATATCCTC
Organism: Pantherophis guttatus; assembly: GCF_059756535.1. NCBI lineage: Eukaryota > Metazoa > Chordata > Lepidosauria > Squamata > Colubridae > Pantherophis > Pantherophis guttatus. The sequence goes on from NC_142063.1 coordinate 6,564,947, forward strand.
ATTTATTTATAGATATAGATTCTCTGATAGGTCTATTTCCTTGAAGATTGATAGTGCTGACAGAAGAAGCACTCCCTAAAATAGTCAAAATTAGAACTTGAAGCACACACCTCACCCTTTCAGGAAAAGTTTGGCAGTTGGTTTTCCCAACTGGATGTTACAGTAGGAGTGAAAATGCAAGTTGGGGGTTCATAAATTCTACCCTGAAACTATCCTGCCTGAAATCAGGAAAGGTGGTCTCTGGGACCAGGACAGTTTAGATCCATGAAGTATGAATGCATCTCAATCTTACCAAAAATGACAACAATAACAAGCAAATATTTTGATCTACTGAATGGCTTCTTTGATCATGGAAAGTTTACATCTGAAGTCTGCTCTACCTGTCTTGTTAGAAATGGTCCCTTCTGGACAAGCATCACATTGGTAGCAGCAAACCGGCTCTCCCTCTGGAACTCTTCTCCTCTCTCCTGCATGGCACCTCTTCATGCCACACCTGGCAAAGGGCTTCTTCTGAAAGAGGAAAGAGACATTATTATCATCAGTGCTAGATGTTACCTAGTTTGGGTAAGAAAACGAGCAAGCTCAGAGAGCACCAAGAATCTCTCATGTCAACTCTGAACTACAAATATTCTCTTTTAAAGGTAAAGGTTCCCTTCACACATATGTGCTAGTCATTCCCGACTCTAGGGGGCAGTGCTCATCTCCATTTCAAAGCCGAAGAACCAGCGCTGTATGAAGACGTCTGTGGTCATGTGTCCAGCATGACTAAATGCCAAAGGCACATAGAACACTGTTACTTTCCCCCCCAAAGTGGTCCCTATTTTCCTACTTGCATTTTTTCAAACTTTGTTTATGGGGTTATCCTGTTCAGCTTGTTGTGTGAAAAGAGTGTCTGTCAATCACAGCACACACAGAAGGACTCAAAATGATGGCAGAAGCTGGGACAAGTAATGGGAGCTCACCTCATCATGCAGCACTAGGGATTCGAACAGCTGAACTGCTGACCTTTCGATTGACAAGCTCAGAGTCTTTGCCACTGAGCCACCATGTCCCTCTTAAATTTTAAATTCTCCTTTATTTGTTTCTAAATTCCTAAGTCGAATCTCACCAGGCTCAAGATTGACTCAGCCTTCCATCCTTTCTAAGATAGGTAAAATGAGGACCCGGTTTGTGGAGGCAATAAACTGACTTTTTATAAATATACAAAAGTATGAAGGCTATTGCTTAACGCATTGTAAGCCGCCCTGAGTCTCCGGAGAAGGGCGGCATATAAATCAAATTAAAAAAAAAAAGTCCATTCCATATTATTATGTCTATGTTCTTCAAATGAAATGGTTCAAATCTGTCTACCAGAAACCAGGAGCAGCTCCTGGTAATTCAGGCCAGAGGCACTCCTGACCCACCAATAGATGCTGGAGATTGGAAGTAGTGAGACCTACAAAAGAAATTTTGTGATATTGAGCTACAGCATTTCTAAAGATCAAGACATTGAAGGGTCAAGAATAATAAATATGAATCAAATAGATAATTCTTTAAGAGTTTATAATAGAGCAGGGAAAAAATGGAAGTCTGCCAAAAATAACGAAAGGGCTATGGATGGATGCTCAAAAACTTTCTTTTTTCAGCAAGCCGGGCTGGCTTAATATATTTTTTTCTATATTTTTTATTGGTTTGTTATTCTAAATTGGGGCCAAATTAATATATATCTTTTAAATTGTTTTTAATGTTTGTATTGTATGTTTTTTATCTGGCTGTACACAGCCCTGAGTCCCTCGGGAGAAGGTGCGGTATATAAATTCAAAATAAAATAAAATAAAATAAAAAATAAAGGATGTGGCAGAAAGAGACAAGGGGTAAACCAGGGGGAATATTTAACTGGTAGAAAAATGGTAGAAAGAGAAACATATCCTAAGAGAGAAATATAGAAGAGGAATCAAAAGTCAATAAAAGATGAATTCTCAAAAAGAGTAAGAGATGATGGATAGAGATAAAATACCTCTCAATATGGTGAATGTATTAAAAATTAAAAGAAGCAGAAAATACAAATTGGAAAAACAGTAGAACATAGATAGACAATAGAATTTACGATAATCACAAACTAATTAAGGTTAGAAGGTGGAAGTCTATGATGTGGTATCATAACTATATTATTATTATTATTAACAATGTGTAAAAATATATTGAAACTTACAATTTTAGAGGATTGTAGATATAATCCCGGGACTGATTAAGTTTGGTTAATGATTGGTCTTATTGGTGTTTTTAAATATATATTAAAAAAAAAAGAGTTGGAATTTACCTTGGAGGTCTTCTAGTCCAACTCCCTGTTTAGGCAGGAAACCCTATACCATTTCAGACAAATGATTGTTCAATCTCTTCTGAGAAACCTCCAGTGTTAGAGCATTTACAACTTCTGGAGGCAAGTTGTTCCACTCATTAACTGTTCTCGCTGTCAGGAAATTTCTCCTTATTACTAGGTTGCTTCTCTCCCTGATTAGTTATCATCCATTGCATCTTGTCCTGCCTTCAGGTGCTTTGGAAAATAACTTAACCCCATCTTCTTTGTAGCAACCCATCTTCTAATTGTCTCCTGGGTCTCAAGCAGACATTATTTCAAATCCCAAACATTTGTGGTTTGACACAAATCAGACCTCAAGTGTGTTATATGCAAACCAGGTTATTTACCAAATCCCTGCCATATTTTCTGACTCAACTGACCATTTTTCTAGTTAGAAGGATGTTCTGCATCCCTAGAAGAGAATGGATCTTTCTTGAACTTACAACATTTTCTTCCTGCTCACCTTTGTGGCCCAGACAATGGCATTAGAGTTTAGGGTGAAATCCTTGCCTGGGGGAGCCCTAGGATCTATTTTCCCAATTTTGATGGGCACAAAAGATTTATTCAGGAGGAAAACCCAGTTGAGAAGATCAAAATTAGCAGAACCCAGTTGATTTTCTGGAGATTTCATCTCCAGCACTGTTGTTAAACTGAACAGTCCTCAGATAGTGAAGAATCTGAAAGAAAAGAAATCTTCAGCAATTGGAAGAATTGGCTGAAAGCTACACATGAAGTATCAGGGCTTCTATCGTTCTTTGTTGGCCATTAGTTTGGGACAAGGGGGTATGTCTGAGAAACTAGAGGAGTTCCATGAGTTCTGGTCAATCAGGAATAATATTAAAAAATGGACTCGTTCTCCATAAAAGAGCAGGTGTTATCATTGGACCTTTTTATCATGGCTTCTTCAACTTTAGTTTTACCAGAATGATCCATCATACAAAGATTTTAATGCCACACTCCAGGTTTCATTGCGTGTTTTTGTTCCTATGATATTTGGCTACATGCATTTTTAAATGTTTCGTTTGGCTCCAGGTCTTATAAGTCACAGATTAGGAGCGATTAAATAATTTCTACCACAACCATGTAAAACCCCACTAACTTTCTCTAGTTCATAGTCAAAGACAGAAGAATGCAGGATCCAGGTCTGATCAGGTGAGGCCATGTGGATGGAAGCACCAGTCCTGGTTTGTCACTTCACTGTTGAGACAGATTCAACCTTTATCCTTTGATGCAAAAAAGCTCTGATGAATTTCAAATCAGGAGTCCATTTGGATCATTTTGAGTCCTACTGTATGCGCTGAGGTTGACAGAAACTCTTTTAACACAACAAGCTGAACAGGATAACCATTGGCAGACTAAACAAATGGGGTGAGGTCACGCAGGATGATAAGCAATAAAAACATAAACCAAAGTTAAAATGAATAGAGTCCATTGTGTTCTTACAGGTTGGATTCAGGCTATGTACTGAGGGAAACAGGTAGTTCTTCAAATATGCCCACTAGGAATGTGGAAGTTTGTTACTATATTTGTTGAGAGCAGCAAGACTGTTGTATGCACAACAATGGAAAGACAGTTCGATCCCTAACATGGACGAATATCTGCAGAAGGTGATGGAGTTGGCTGAAATGGCAAAATTAATTAATTTGATTAAAGAAAAGAAAATAAGTACTTTTATTTCCACATGGAGACCGCTTCTGAACTTTGTGCTTGAAGTGGAAAAGAATGAAACTTTGATTTTGGGTTTTACTGATCAATTTGATAGATCTTTACAGAATTGGCTTGTTCACATTAAAATGTGGACTCTATAAAAAGTCACAGAAATTACCTGCCATGACCAGACTTTTGAGATCCTCTTTGCAAGCCTCATCAGGGCTGGTTGTGGTCCTGAACCATATGTTGAATGTAATGCATGTGCCAGAGCATAAATTGCATTGTAAATATTGTAGCTTTCCACTGTCATGCCTGTTTCAAACACAAATATTGGCACATTCTGCAAATTCTCCTTTCCAGTACATGTTTTTTGCAGGGCTGGAGCAATTTCACCCGGTTTGTAGATCTTGCATTCAAAGACCGTTTCCCACCATTGAGGGAGAAAGACGTCCCCTTGTGGGTTGAAAGGGTCTAAAGACAGGAGGAAATGGGTGAATTCTGAGATATCCCCGGTGTGGTCCCTAAAATGCAAAGATCCATGGAAGGGATTTAGACCTTTCAATACGTCTTGAGATCCAGTCATACTAACTTTCCAATGGGAAGTTAAGATCCAAACTTTGCAAAATGTTGTCTTTGTCAATACTTTATAGAATTCCATTACCATCAGTACAATTGTAATACTATTGGAATCTCCAAAGAGAATAATCACTTCAGCTTTAGACCAGATCTTGAAAATATGGAGAGATGTGAATTTTGTAGAACCAAGAAAATCCAATCTCAACATTTCAGTGAAGGCCAGGCAGATCTCCTTCTCCTTGAGCATTGGCATCAGAGTTGAGATGAAACGTTCTCCATTGTCACTTTCTGAGGCCACAAGCCCAACCCAGTTCCACTGGAAGTACAGGAGCAACTGAACCAAACCCACATACTGAGGAAATTCTTTGGGATTAATCCTGAAGAAGGAAGGATAAACTCTTCTTTCTCCCTGAGAGAACTCAAAGCCAACACCGAGCTGGAAAAAGTGAGAATCTTCTTTCAAAGACAAAGTAAAGTATTATGGCAACTTTAGGAGTCCCCATTCTGTGGCTTTTGCTCCACCAGTCAAGCTGACTCGCCTTGAGTGGCAGCTTTCAGGTTCTTCCCTTCTTAGGAAGTGCCACCAGTTACTCATCTTCACTGGTTGTGGTATGTCAGAAGACAAGAGAACAAACCATCAACCTGATCTAGAGAATGAATGGAACTAAAAGGATGGCTACCCTTTCATAAAGAGTCACATGCTCATGATTTGCCCCCCCCCAAACAAACTTTAGTTTATCTTTGGATTCTGTGTGTGCTTCTGATCTTTGTCAACTGCATAACAGAATCTAAAGAGGCCCCCTTACCTGTGGGACCTTGAACATGCTGAAGATGGAGGCCATCTGCCTTGAGGATTGGGAACTGAGACCTCCAATGATGGACAGCAGAGTGTCCTGCTGATCACATTTGTAACCTGGAATCGTCTGGCCTCTTGTGGAGAGCAGGGAGAGGCTGATTAAGGAAATATCCCTCTCAATCTGGTGATTGTCATAGATGTGGAAGCCAAGGGTGATGTTGGGGAGGAGAACCAGGTCCTTGTTGACCTCTGAGACTGCAAACACCAAGGCCAGGAACTGCTGGTATTTCTTGGGCCTGACTCTATGGTGAGAAAAACATTGAGGAACAATTACAGGAAATTTCATATATGCAGTTGGAGTTTGTCTTTTGTGTTGTTCTTTGGAGCAACTCCCAAGTTTCATTGGGTTTGTTCTTTTTAAAGGATCTTCCTTGATTAAACTGTCCATCCCAATCACAGAAATTTTAATACCCCTCTATCATCCCTCCCTTCCTCACTTTACTCTGTAATCCTTTTTTCCCTCCAGCAAGTTATCAATTTTGTTCTCTCTTGGAGAAGTTTCTTCAGGACAAGTAACCATTGCTGAGCACAAAACTCCAGTAGGTGTCAGAGTGTAGATTTCCCAAAGGCCATTGTTCATGAGCACTTACTGATTCCAAAACCGAGTTTTTCTTTTGTATTTTTTATTATTTTATTTCATTTAGGATATTTATTTGACAACCCTTTTGTATCCAACGACTCGTATCTCATAATGGATAAGGAATTTTTATCTGACTTTTCCACCATGACTTTCCATCCAAATTAATAAGTAGACCATCACAATTTCTAATGTCTTGTCCCTCATCACTTTTTATGCTTCATCCCTTTTATCAGGAGGAATTCTGGAAAGATTAAGAATTCTATCTTCTTTTATGCGCTTGGTTCTTTATTGAAAAAAAGTACAAAGATTTACTCTACGGCATTGCAAACCTCATCAGGACCAGTATTTCTAAAAGGAGTTCATGAATCCCAAAGAAAGAAAGCATTCATCTAGATCTTTCGCCTCCGGAGGAAACTTACATAATTTCTAAAACATGCTGGAATGGGTCGTTATGAAAGTGAAGGCTATTGAAGAATAAAACAATGGCAGCCAGGGGCAAATTCCCACCAATAATTAGATCTCCAGGCCTGTAATAGTCCTCCAGAATCTGCAGAGACCTTTTAAACACACATACATTTTGCATCCTCTTAGCAGAAGTTGGAAGGAGGAGCCAGAAGAGCAGCAGCGGGAGAGGCAGCCCACTCATTCTTCTTACCTTCCCTCCAAGTTCAGAAATCTAGGTTTGTGCAGAAGGTAAATTGCAGGTAGCACTTGAAATCACATCAGAGCTTTAGCACAAAAGAGGTAGGTCATTCCACCAGGATGGCTTTGTGGCAAAATTTATATCAACCATCCTTCCCCTTATAAGTGTTTGGGCTGTGACTGAAGACAAAGCTAAGGCCAGCTGAGTCTCATCCAACCCAGGAGTGAGCTCTTTGCAAGACAAGGTGAGGTATCATGTCCTGCCCCATCGGGAGAATTCCAGGCATGTATTTTAAAGCAGGTGTTATCTTGTGTGTAGAAACCCACAGGGGATACATTAAGAATTATGGTTCTACTGATAATTGCAAAGAAAAGCAATCGTCCTACCCAATTATTACCAGATCCGTTTTCATACCAGAAAGGGAAAAACATGTTTGTGTCTCTTCTTGTAATCCACAGAGATGCACTTGAGAATGAAGATGAAGTGGGATATTTGACTGATATGTCACTCAGACCCTGCAGACAAGAGGGAGTTTCGACAGAGGAATAGTAGCTCGGGATTGAAGGGATGGATTCTTGGTGCTCTCTGAGATTGCTTGTTTTCTGACAGACATTTTATTACCAAACTAGGTAACATCATCAATGCTAAAAGGAGGGGGTTCATTCTCATTTTGTATTCTACTGCAGTGTTCCCCAATATTTCCAGCTTTGCAGACTGGCAGGGAGGACAAGAGGGGATGATTCACACAGGTGGCCATCAAGCCTGCATGCACACACGAAGCTCCATTGTAGAGAGTGCCGGCTCCTGTATGAGGAAATCTATGCTATGATTGTCACAAAGCTTCTTTTAAAGAGACAAGTTTTTTTCTTTGAAGACGTTTCACTTCTCATCCAAGAAGCTTCTTCAGCTCTGACTGGATGGTGGGGAATGGAAAGATTTATATTTCTTGCAGACAGCTGGTCATTTGCATTATTTTAGTGAGTCGTTAAGCCCACCTGGAGGTTTATCTGTGTCCTCAGGGTCACCTGAGTAATGCAAATGTGTGTGGAGCTTTCTTGGCTGCAGCCAATTGGTTCAACCTCCAAATAGCCTCAAGAACTTGCCAAAAGAATGCAAATGACCAGCTGTCTGCAGGGAGTATGAATCCTTCCATTCCCTACCATTAGAAATTCTTGGTTCTTACTATATTTTCTCTACAGTTGAGATTTGGCCTCAATAGAATAATGTAGCATTTTGGGAAAAAGATACAAGCCAAGAGAGCAGCTCCTGAGGCCAAAATGGAGAAAATCTCCACGGCCACCATGGACTTCCCTTTGGTGCTCAGATAGGTAGGGAGGAAAGTGATCCAAACACAGCAAAAGACCAGCATGCTGAAAGTAATGAACTTGGCTTCATTAAAACTGTCAGGCAATTTCCTCACCAGAAATGCCACTGTGAAACTGACAAGGGCCAAAAAACCTAGGTAAGCGAGGACAATGTAAAACATTAAAACTGAGCCTTGCTTACATTCCAAGATTGTCTCTCCAAATAAGGAGTGGAAATCCATGTTGGGAAATGGAGGAGAAGTTCCCATCCAGGTGACACAAAGGACTGCTTGGACCAGAGGACAGTCTAAGACAATGGAGTAAGTCAGTGGTTTTCCTAAGAGTTTCCTTGTCTTGTTCCCTGGTTTGGTGGCCATGAAGGCCAGAACCACCATGACAGTTTTTGCCAACACAGAGGAAACTGCAAGGGCAAAGAGAATGGCAAAGGCAGATTGTTGGAAGAGACAGGTGAGCTTCCCTGGTTGACCAATGAAGAGGAAGGAGCAGAGGAAGCAGAGCAGGAGGGAGACCAGGAGGATGTAGGAGAGATCTCGGTTGTTGGCCTTGACAATTGGTGTGTCATGATGTTTATAAAAAATTCCCAGAACTGCAGATGTGGTCACAGAGAGAAAAAGAGTGAGAGAAACTAAAGTGTATCCCAGGGTGTCTTGATAGGCAAGGAAGTGGATCGTCTTGGCAATGCATTGGTCCTTGTCCTTGTTGGGATATTGGTCTTCTGGGCAGGGTTCACATTGAGCAGCATCTGAAATCAAGAACTTTTGTCTAAGGATTTCAGGGGCATCTGCCATGAGCATTATCCTTCCCACAGTCCTTCCTATGATATGACTTTCCTCTTTCTCTTCTGACCAACCCACAAAAGGGGTGATGAAAGGACCCACTTTACAATTTATGGGGCTAATCATCCTTTGCTCATGGTGATCCTTGGGATAGGTAGCGCTAGAGACAAGGATTTGTTCAGCTCCAGCTTTGTGGTCAGTTTGCTGGGAGAAAAGTCCCTCTCTGGCCATTGGGAATTTCCACAATTTCTGTGGCTTTTAATCTGACACTACCAATTGTCCCCCCCCCCAAAATAAAATTTCTACTGGAACCCCCAGAACATTGGTAGATCTGTTAGGGAGGAATGCTGCTGTTTTGTGTATATTATCTCCTGACTATCACAGATTTGAACTCTCTGCTTTGTACTTCCAATCTGCTCAGAGGTTTCTTGCTAGGATAGATTACCCAACCTAGGTAGACATAGAGATTGAGGGATAATTGGTGCTCTCTGAGCTTGGTTGTTTTCTTGCAAATGTTTGATTACCCAAACTAGACAACATTATCAGTGATAGAAGGGAGTGCGGTGAGGAGGAGGAGGAGGAGGAGGAGGAGGAGGAGGAGGAGGAGGAGGAGGAGGAGGAGGAGGAGGAGGAGGAGGAGGACTGTGTAATCCTTGCTGTTCTCTGAGCCTGGTTTTTTTCTTTCAGATATTACCTAATTTGGATAACGAAATGGCTTCCTTGATCATGGAAGGTCCACATCTGAAGTCTGCTCTACCTGTCTGATTAGAAATGGTCCCTTCTGGACAAGCCTCACAATGGTAGCAGCAAACCGGCTCTCCCTCTGGAACTCTTCTTCTCTCTCCTGCATGGCACCTCTTGATACCACACCTGGCAAAGGGCTTCTTCTGAAAGAGAAAAGAGAAATTCTTGAGATGACCTAAGCAATGAATATGCTTCATTAATTAGTTTGCAAATTGAGGGGTCCTTGGTGCTCTCTGAGTTGTTTTCTTGCAGATGTTTCATGATCCAAGTTAGGTAACATCATCAGTGCTAGATATTAGCTAGTTTGGGTAAAAAAGCAAGAAAGTTCTGAGAGCACCAAGGACCCCTCATGTCAATCCTGAGCTACAAATATTCTCCTTGATTGGTTTCCAAATTCCTATCTCCATTCCATATTATTATGTCTATGTTCTTCAAATAAAATGGTTCAACTCTGTCTACGAGAAACCAGGAGCAGCTCCTGGTAATTTTAGGCCAGGGGCACTCCTGACCCTCCAATAGATGCTGGAGTTTGGAAGTAGTGGGACCTACAAAAGGAATATTGTGACATTGAGCTACAGCACTTCTGAAACAAAGAGTCAGGAGGATCCAACTGAATGGGAATGATCTTGGGAACTCATTGTTGCATCTTGATTGTAGAATAACAGAGTTGGAGGTCTTATAGACCAACCCCCTGTTTAAGCAGGAGACCTTATACCATTCCAGACACATGGCTGTCCAATCTCTTCTGAGAAACTTCCAGTGTTGGAGCATTCAAAACTTCTGGAGGCAAGTTGTTCCACTGATTAATTGTTCTTACTGTCAGGAAATTTCTCCTTAGTTCTAAATTGCTTCTCTCCTTGATTATTTATTTATTTATTTTATTTATTTATGTAATTTATATGCCGCCCTGAGTCCTTCGGGAGAAGGACGGAACAAAAATTACATAAACATTAAAAGTCCAATTAAAAATTGATTAAAATTATTTAAAATCACCCCTGCGAATCAGCCCATTTGATGAAAGCCACGTCTTCAATTCGCAGCAGAAGGAGAGGAGGTCAGGGGCTGTCCTAAGGCCGGTGGGCAGCCCATTCCAGAGGGTCGGCGCTCCCACAGAAAACGCTCTCCCTCTAGGGGCCGCCAGCCGACATTGTCTGGCTGACGGCACCTTGAGGAGACCCGCTCTATGGGAGCGCACAGGATGATGGGAGGATGGCAGGAGATGATCCTGCAAGTACCCCGGGCCTAAGCCATGTAGGGCTTTATAAGTGAGCACCAGCACCTTGAAACGGACCAGAAGGACCACCAGTAGCCAGTGCAGCTCACGCAGGAGAGGTGTCACATGGGAGTAATGAGAAGCCTCCGTAACAACCCGCGTGGCCGCATTCTGGACTAGCTGTAGCCTTCAGGTGCATCCCAAGGGCAGCCCCATGTAGAGGGCATTACAGTAGTCCAACTGAGACGTAACAAGGGTGTGAGTGACCGTGGCAAGGGCATCCCAGTCTAGGAAAGGGCGCAACTGGTGCACCAGGTGTACTTGTGCGAAGGCCCCCCTGGTCACGGCCGTCAAATGATGTTCTAAAGATAGCCATGAATCCAGGAGGACACCCAGATTGTGGACCCTTTCTGAGGGAGTAAGAACCTCCCCTCCTATCACAAGTGACAGGACCACTAGATCACAAAATGCCGGTATCCACAGCCACTCAGTCTTGGATGGGTTGAGTCTGAGTCTGTTTCTTCCCATCCAGGCCCGTACTGCTTCCAGGCAGTGGGACATCACAGGAAGGGCATCCCCAGGATAGTCCGGGGTGGAGATATAAAACTGAGTATCATCACCATATTGATGGTACTTCACCCCGAGACTACGAATGATCTCACCCAGCAGCTTCATATAGATGTTAAAGAGCAGGGGGGAGAGAACCGACCCCTGAGGCACTCCACATGTGAGGGGCCTCGGGGTGGATCTCTCTCCCCCTGTCCATACAAACTGCGAGTGGCCCGAGAGGTAGGAGGAGAACCACCATAAAACGGTGCCTCCTACCCCCAACTCCCCGAGTCGCTACAGTAGGATACCATGGTCGATGGTATCAAAAGCCGCTGAGAGGTCAAGGTGTAGGAGAGGTCAGGATGGAGGAGTAACCCCCATCCCGGGCCTGCCAGAGATCATTCACTAGGGCGACCAATGCCGTTTCCGTGCTGTAGCCGTGCCTGAAACCCAATTGGTACGGGTCCAGGTAGTCAGTTTCCTCCAGGAACTGTGGGAGTTGCTGTGCCACCACGGACTCAACAACCTTCACTATGAAGCGAAGGTTGGAGACTGGATGGTAGTTGTTAAGGGAGTCTGGATCAAGGGTGGGCTTCTTAAGGAGGGGTCGAACCACCGCCTCTTTAAGTGTGACAGGGAAGACCCCTTCCCTTAAAGAAGCGTTGACAACCGCTTGAATTCAGCCTCCAATCACCTCTCTGGCTGCAGAAACAAGCCAGGAGCGACAAGGGTCCAATAAAGAGGTGGAGGCACCCAGTCGACCCATAATCCTGTCCATTTCATCCATCGAAACAGGCTCAAACCCAACCCAGACGTTACCTTCAAGACAGGCCCTTGTCTCCTCGATAGACTCTGGCCAGTCAGAGTCCAACCCAGTCCGGATCTGAGCGATTTTATATTGCAGAAACTGTACAAAATCCTCAGCTCTGCCCTGCAAGGGGTCATCCCTCTCTCCATGATTGAGAAGAGAGCGGGTCACTCTAAACAGGGCAGCTGGGCGGTTTTCTGCAGATGCAATGAGAGCAGCGAAATACTGATGTTTCGCCGCTTCCATTGCCACAAGATAAGACCTAATATGGGTTCTTAACTGTGTTCGGTCAGATTCGGACCGGGAGGATCTCCAACAGCCCTCCAGGTGTCTTTTCCGATGCTTCATTTCCCTGAGCTCTGTGGTAAACCATTGAGCCACCCGGGATCTGCGTGGGGTCAGAGGCCGCAAAGGTGCGATTCGATGCAAGGCCCCTGCTGCAGCCTTTTCCCAGGCTGCCACCAGGGCCTCAGACGAATCGTGGGTTAAGGAGGCGGGAAATGGCCCAAGCTCCGTCAGGAACCTTTCCGGGTCTATCAGGCGCCTGGGGCAGGACGATCTCACTGGTTCCGCTTCCCAGCAGCGGGGTGTGAAGGAGAGAAAGTCCACCCTGAGGAGGGAATGATCGGTCCATGAGTTTCCATCCATTGCATCTTGTCCTGCCTTCATGTGCTTTCGAGAATAGCTTGACCCCCTATTCTTTGTGGCAACCCATCTTTTAACTGTGTCCTGGGTTTTCAAGCAGACATTCTTCCCAAGCCCAACTATTTGTGGTTTGACACAAATCAGACCTCAAATATGTTACATGCAGAGCAGGTTATTCATCAAATCCCTGCCGTGTTTTCTGACCCAACAGACCATTTTTCAAGTTAGAAGGATGTTCTGCATCCCTAGAAGAGAATGGATCTTTCTTGAACTTACAACATTTCCTTCCTGCTCACCTTTGTGGCCCACACAATGGCATCAGAGTTTAAGGTGAAATCCTTGCCTGGGGGAGCCCTAGGATCTATTTTCCCAATTTTGATGGGCACAAAAGATTTATTCAGGAGGAAAACCCAGTTGAGAAGATCAAAATTAGCAGAACCCAGTCGATTTTCTGAGAAGGAGATTTCATCTCCAGCACTGTTGTTAAACTGAAGAGTCCTCAGATAGTAAAGAATCTGAAAGAAAAAAAATATTCAGCAATTGGAAGAATTGACTGAACGCTACACATGAAGTATCGGGGCTTCTATCATTCTTTGTTGGCCATTAGTTTGGGACATGGGGGTATGTCTGAGAAACTAGAGGAGTTCCATGAGTTCTGGTCAATCAGGAATAATATTAAAAAATGGACTCCTTCTCCATGAAAGAGCAGGTGTTATCATTGGACCTTTTTTATCATGGCTTCTTCAACTTCAGTTTTACCAGAATGATCCCTCATAGGAATATTTTAATGCACTCCAAATTTAATTGCATGTTTTTGTTCCTATGGATATTTTGGCATTTTTAAATGTTTCCTTTGACTCCAGGTCTTGTAAATTACCTATTAGGAGTAATTAAATTTCTACCACAACCATGTAAAACCCCACTAACTTTCTCTAGTTCATAGTCAAAGACAGAAGAATGCAGGATCCAGATCTGACCAGGTGAGGCCATGTGGAAGGAAGCACCTGTCCTGGTTTGTCACTTCACTGTTCAGACAGATTCAACTTTTATCCTATGATGCAAAAAAGCCTCTGTTGAATTTCAAACCAGGAGCCCATTTGGATCACTTTGAGTCCTACTGTATGCGCTGAGGTTGACAGAGGCTGTTTTCACACGACAAGCTGAACAGGATAACAAATGGCAGACTAAACAAATGGGGTGAGGTCATGCAGTATGATATGCCATAGAAACAAAAACCAAGGTTAAAATGAATAGAGTCGAGTGTGTTCTTACAGGTTGGATTCAGGCTATGTACTGAGGGAAACAGGTAGTTCTTCAAATATGCCCACTAGAAATGTGGAAGTTTGTTACTATATTTGTTGAGAGCAGCAAGACTGTTGTATGCAGAACAATGGAAAGACAGTTCGATCCCTAACATGGACAAATGGCTGCAGAAGGTGATGGAGTTGGCTGAAATGGCAAAATTAATTAATTTGATTAAAGAAGAGAAAATAAGTACTTTTATTTCCACATGGAGACCACTTCTGAACGTTGTGCTTGAAGTGGAAAAGAATAAAACTTTGATTTTGGGTTTTACCGATCAACTTGATAGATCTTTACAGAATTGGCTTGTTCACATTAAAATGTGGACTCTATAAAAAGTCACAGAAATTACCTGCCATGACCAGATTTTTGAGCTCCTCTTTCCAAGCCTCATCAGGGCTGGTTGTGGTCCAGAACCATATGTTGCTTGTAATGCATGTGCTAGAGCATAAATTGCATTGTAAATATTGTAGCTTTCCCCTGTCATGCCTGTTTCAAACACAAATGTTGGCAGAGTCTGCAAATTCTCCTTTCCATTACACGGTTTTTGCAGGGCTGGAGCAATTTCACCCGGTTTGTAGATCTTGCATTCAAAGACCGTTTCCCACCACTGAGGGAGAAAGACGTCCCCTTGTGGGTTGAAAGGGTCTAAAGACAGGAGGAAATGGGTGAATTCTGAGATATCCCCAGTGTGGTCCCTAAAATGCAAAGATCCATGGAAGGGATTTATATCTTTCAAAATGTCTTGAGATCCAATCATACCAACTTTCCAATGGGAAGTTAAGATCCAAACTTTGCAAAATGTTGTCTTTGTCAATACTTTATAGAATTTCATTACCGCCAGTACATTTATAATACTATTGGAATCTCCAAAGAGAATAATCACCTCAGCTTTAGACCAGATTTTGAAAATATGACGAGATGTGAACTTTGTAGAACCAACAAAATCCAATCTCAACATTTCAGTGAAGGCCAGGCAGATCTCCTTCTCCTTGAGCATTGGCATCAGAGTTGAGATGAAACGTTCTCCATTGTCACTTTCTGAGGCCACAAGCCCAACCCAGTTCCACTGGAAATGCAGGAGCAGCTGAACCAAACCCACATACTGAGGAAATTCTTTGGGATTAATCCTGAAGAAGGAAGGATAAACTGTCCTCTCTTCCTGAGAGAACTCAAAGCCAACACCGAGCTGGAGAAAGTGAGAATACTTCTTTCAAAGACAAAGTAAAGTATTAAGATAACTTTAGGAGTCACCATTGTGTGACTTTTACACCACCAGTCAAGCTGACTCACTCTGAGTGACAGGTTTAAATTTCTTCTCTTCTTAGGAAGAGCCACCATTTACACATCTTGACAGGTTGTGGTATGTCAGAAGATAAGAGAAGAAACCCATCAACCTGATGTAGAGAACAAATGGCACTAAAAGGATAGCTACCATTTCATGAAGCATAAACTAAGAGTCACACGCTCATGATTAGCTCCCCCCCAAAAAATACTTTTAGTTTCATCTTTGGATTCTGTGTCTGCTTCTCATTTTTGTCTACTCCATAACAGAATCTAAAGAGGCCCCCTTACCTGTGGGACCTTGAACATGCTGAAGATGGAGGCCATCTGCCTTGAGGATTGGGAACTGAGACCTCCAATGATGGACAGCAAAGTGTCCTGCTGGTCACATTTGTAACCTGGAACCATTTGGCCTCTTGTGGAGAGCAGGGAGAGGCTGATTAAGGAAATCTGCGTCTCAATCTGGTGATTGTCATAGATGTGGAAGCCAAGGGTGATGTTTGGGAGGAGAACCAGGTCCTTGTTGACCTCTGTGACTGCAAACACCAAGGCCAGGAACTGCTGGTATTTCTTGGGCCTGACTCTATGGTTACAAAAACATTGAGGAACAATTACAGGAAATTTCATATATTCAGTTGGAGTTTCTCTTTTGTGTTGTTCTTTTGATTTTTTAAAAAGATCTTCCTTGGTTAAACTGTCCATCCCAATCACAGATTTTTTAGTACCCCTCTATCATCCCTCCCTCCCTCACTTTGCTCCAGTGACTGTAATCCTTTCCCCCCCCCCCCAAGCAGGTTATCAATTTTGTTCTCTCTTGGAGAAGTTTCTTCAGGACAAGTAACCATTGATGAGAACAAAACTCCCATAGGTGTCAGAGTGTAGATTTCCCAAAGGCCATTGTTCATGAGCACTACTGATTCCAAAACCGAGTTTTTCTTTTGTAGTTTTTATTATTTTATTTCATTTAGGATATTTATTTGACAACCCTTTTGTATCCAACGACTCGTATCTCATAATGGATAAGGAATTTTTATTTGACTTTTCCACCATGACTTTCTATCCAAATTAATAAGTAGACCATCACAATTTCTAATGTCTTGTCCCTCATCACTTTTTATGCTTCATCCCTTTCATCCGGTGAAATTCTGGAAAGATTAAGAATTCTATCCTTTTATGCGCTTGGTTCTTTATTGAAGAAAAGTGCAAAGACTTACTCTACAGCACTGCAAACCTCATCAGGACCACTATTTCTAAAAGGAGGTCCTGAATCCAAAAGAAAGAAACCATTCATCTACATCTTTTGCCTCCAGGTGAAACTTACAGAATTGGTAAGTCATCCTGGAATGGGTCTTTATGAAAGCGAAGGCTGTTGTAGGATAGAAAAACAGCTGCCAGGGGCAAATTCCCACCAATAATGAAATCTCCAGGCCTGTAATAGTCCTCCAGATTCTGCAGAGACCTTGTCAACACACATACACTTTGCATCCTCTTAGCAGAAGTTGGAGGCAGGAGCCAGAAAAGCAGCATCAGGAGAGGCAGCCCAATCATTCTTCTTACCTTCCCTCCAAGATCAGAAATCTAGGTTTCTGCAGAAGGTAAATTGCAGGTAGCACTTGAAATCTCATCACAGCTTTAGCACAACAGAGGCAGGTCATTCCACCTGGATGGCTTTGTAGCAAATTAATATCAACCATCCTTCCCCTTATAAGTGTTTGGGCTGTGACTGAAGACAAAGCTAAGGCCAGCTGAGTCTCATCCAACCCAGGAGTGAGCTCTTTGCAAGACAAGGTGACGTGACACATGTCCTGTCCCATAGGGAAAATTCTAGGCATGTTTTTTAAAGCAGGTGTTATCTTGTGTGTACAAATCCACAGGGGATACATTAAGAATTATGGTTCTACTGATAATTGCAAAGAAAAGCAATCGTCCTACCCAATTATTACCAGATCCGTTTTCATACCAGAAAGGGAAAAACATGTTTGTGTCTCTTCTTGTAATCCACAGAGATGGACTTGAGAATGAAGATGAAGTGGGATATTTGACTGATATGTCACTGAGACCCTGCAGACAAGAGGGAGTTTCGACAGAGGAATAGTTAGCTCGGGATTGAAGGGATGGATTCTTGGTGCTCTCTGAGATTCCTTGTTTTCTGACAGACGTTTCATTACCAAACTAGGTGACTTCATCAGTGCTAAAAGGAGGGGGTTCATTCTCATTTTATATTCTACTGCATGTTCCCCAATATTTCCAGACTGGCAGAGAGGACAGGAGGGGATGATTCACACAAGTGGCCATCAAGCATGCATGCACACACGCAGCTCCATTGTAGAGAGTGCCAGCTCCTGCATGAGTAAATCTATGCTACGATTGTCCCAAAGCTGCTTTTTAAAAGAGGCAACTGTTTTTTCCTGTGAAGACATTTCATTTCTTATCTAAGAAGCTTCTTCAGCTCTGACTGGATGGTGGCGAATGGAAGGATTTGTATTCCTTGCTAACAACTGGTCACTTGCATTGTTTTAGTGAGTCATTAAGCCCACCTGGAGGTTTATCTGTGTCCTCAGGGTCACCTGAGTAATGCAAATGTGTGTGGAGCTTTCTTGGCTGCAGCCAATTGGTTCAACCTCCAAGTGGCCTCAAGAACTCTATAAAGTTCTGCGAATGACCAGTTTTATGTGCAAGGAGTATGAATCCTTCCATTCGCTACCATTAGATATTCTTGGTTCTTATTATATTTTCTCTACAGTTGAGATCGGGCCTCAATAGAATAATGTAGCATTTTGGGAAAAAGATACAAGCCAAAAGAGCAGCTCCTGAGGCCAAAATGGAGAAGATCTCCACGGCCACCATGAACTTCCCTTTGGTGCTCAGGTAGGTGGGGAGGAAGGAGATCCAAACACTGCAAAAGACCAGCATGCTAAAAGTAATGAACTTGGCTTCATTAAAGCTGTCAGGCAATTTCCTCACCAGAAATGCCACTGTGAAACTGACAAGGGCCAAAAAACCTAGGTAAGCAAGGACAATGTAAAACATTAAAACTGAGCCTTGCTTACATTCCAAGATTGACTCTCCAAATAAGGAGTGGAAATCCATGTTGGGAAATGGAGAAGAGGTTCCCAGCCAGGTGACACAAAGAACTGCTTGCACCAGAGGACAGCCTAAGACAATGGAGTAGGTCAGTGGTTTTCCTAAGAGTTTCCTTGTCTTGTTCCCTGGTTTGGTGGCCATGAAGGCCAGAACCACCATGACAGTTTTTGCCAACACAGAGGAAACTGCAAGGGCAAAGAGAATAGCAAAGGCAGATTGTTGGAAGAGACAGGTGAGCTTCCCTGGTTGACCAATGAAGAGGAAGGAGCAGAGGAAGCAGAGCAGGAGGGAGACCAGCAGGATGTAGGTGAGATCTCGGTTGTTGGCCTTGACAATTGGTGTGTCATGATGTTTATAGAAAATCAGCAGGATTGCAGATGTGGTCACAGAGAGAAAAAGAGCGAGAGAAACTAAGGTGTATCCCAGGGTGTCTTGATAGGAAAGAAAGTGGATCTTCTTGGCAATGCAGTGGTCCTTGTCCTTGTTGGGATATTGGTCTTCTGGGCAGGGGTCACAGTGAGCAGCATCTGAAATCAAGAACCTTTGTCTAAGGATTTCAGGGGCATCTTCCATGAGCATTATCCTTCCCACAGTCTTCCTTCTGTTGTGGCCAACCCACAAAAGGATGGATGAAAGGACCCACTATACAATTTATGGGGCATAAAAAGGGGGCTAATCATCCTTTGTTCATGGTGATCCTTGAGATAGATTAGTTAGAGACAAGGATTTGTTCAGCTCCAGCTTTGTGGTCAATTTGCTGGGAGAAAAGTCCCTCTCTGGCCATTGGGAATTTCCACAATTACTGTGGCTTTTAAACTGACACTACCAATTTATACTGGAGCCTCCAGAACATTGATAGATCTGTTAGGGAGGAATGCTGCTGTTTTCTGTACATTATCTGTTGACTATCCCAGACTTGAACTCTCTGCTTTGTACTTCCAATCTGCTCAGAGGTTTCTTGCTGGGATATATTCACCAACGTAGGTAGACATGGAGATTTAGGGATCATTGGTTCCAGGGGTGAAATGCTCCCGGTTCAGACCAGCTCGGGCAAGTAGGTAGCGATGGCGGCAGGCAGTTCAGAGAACTGGTAGCAAAAATCCCTGCCCCCGCCCCCATGCCCTGCTGAGCCACGCGATCATCAGAGCCTTTTTATCCTTTTAAATGGCTCTGATGATCCAAGCTCTGACGATCCCAGCTGAGTTGCCTGCTAATCAGGCAACTCAGCTTGGATTGTCAGACCCATTTAAAAGAAAAAAGTTTCTTCCCCCCCCCCCAGCCTCCAGCTTGCTTAGCTTAGCTGCTGGTCGCAACACGCTTGCTGTAATACCTGCAATCCATTGCATCAGCAAGCAACTGAATCTCCCTGCCTGCAATCAAGCTCATTGGTGAGCAGCTCTATCTGCAACTTCAGCAAAGCTGCCTGAGGAATTATAGGAGTTGAAGTCCACAAGTCTTAAAGTTGCCAACTTTGGAGACCCCTGTGCTATTGGGTAAGTTTTTTTCACCTTTGGGAGCTTTAAAAAAAATAGTTAATTGGGGGTTTTTTAGTTGTTCTTTTTTTAGACCTAGCCATTTAAAGTTTAGTAAGTTTTAAATTTAGCTGCTTTTATATAAAAATAAAAATAAATTAAAATAAAATAATATTTGTGCAGCTTTCTCAGATTTAGTGTGTTTCTGTAGTGTTTCACTCTAACTACACAAACACACAAAATCTCACAAAGCTGTATGTGGAATTTTGTGTGTGTAAAGTGTGAAAGTTGTTTTTTTGGGGTTTTTGTGGCTGTGTGAGTCTAGCACAGCTGCTTTTACATTGTGGGTGATCCAGTTGTGTTGTGTTGTGTAGTGTTGTGTTGTGTTGTGTGTGTGTAAAGTGTGAAAGTTGTTTTTTGGGGGCTTTTTGTGGTTGTGTGAGGTTCCTGCTTGTTGCGGGGCCATTTGGGGTCTAGCACAGCTGCTTTTACATTGTGGGTGTGCCAGTTGTGCTGTGTTGTGTTTTGTAATATAAAAAAGGGCAAAGAAGTGACATAGACTTGGCCACGCCCACGCAGTCCCCTTACCACCAAGCCCTGCCCACTAATTAAGCCACGCCCACAGAACCGGTAGCAAAAATAATTAGATTTCACCCAAGATTGGTGCTCTATCAGATTGGTTGTTTACTTGCAGATGTTTCATTCCCCAAATTAGATAACATTATCAGTGATAGAAGGGAGTGGGGGGAGGAGGAGGAGGAGGAGGAGGAGGAGGAGGAGGAGGAGGAGGACTGTGTAGTCCTTGGTGCTATGTTGACCTTGGTGATCTCTGAGCTTGTTTCTTTTCCTGCAGATATCACCTAGTTTGGATAATGAAATCTCTGCAAGAAAATAACCAAGCTCAGAGAGCACAAGAGACCCCACATTTCAACCCTGAGCTACAAATATCCTCATTTATTGATCGATACAGATTCTCTGAGAGGTCTATTTCCTTGAGTACTGACAGAAGAAGCCCACCCTAAAATAGTCAAAATTAGATCTTGAACCACACACCTCACCCCTTCAGGAAAAGTTTGGAAGTTGTTTTTCCCAACTGGATGTTATAATAGGAGTGAAAATGCAAGTTGGGGGTTTATTAATTCTACTCTGATACTATCCTGCCTGAAATCAGGAAAGGTGGTCTCTGGGACCAGGACAGTTTAGATCCATGAAGTATAAATGCATCACAATCTTACCAAAAATGACAACAATAACAAGGAAATAGTTTGATCTCCTGAATGGCTTCTTTGGTCATGGAAGGTCCACATCTGAAGTCTGCTCTACCTGTCTGATTAGAAATGGTCCCTTCTGGACAAGCATCACAATGGTAGCAGCAAACTGGCTCTCCCTCTGGAACTCTTCTCCTCTCTCCCGCATGGCACCTCTTCATGCCACACCTGGCAAAGGGCTTCTTCTGAAAGGGGAAAGAGAAATTCTTGAGATGACCTAAGCAATGAACATGCTTCATTTATTAATTTCCAAGTTGAGGGCTCCTTGGTGCTCTCTGAGCTTGCTGGTTTTCTTGCAGATGTTTCATGATCCAAATTAGGTTACATCATCAGTGCTAGATATTACCTAGTTTGGATAAGAAAACAAGCAAGTTCTGAGAGAACGAAGGTCCCCTCATGTCAACCCTGAGCTACAAATATTCTGCTTTATTGGTTTCCAAATTCCTATGTCCATTCCATATTCCTATGTCTATGTTCTCCAAATGAAATGGTTCAACCTTGTCTACTAGAAACCAGGAGCAGCTCCTGGTAATTAAGGCCAGTGGCACTCCTGACCCACCAATAGATGCTGGAAATCGGAAGTAGTGGGACGTACAAAAGAAATATTGTGATATTGAGCTATAGCACCTCTGAAACAAAGAGTCAGGAGGATCCAACTGAATGGGAATGGTCTTGGGAACTCATTGTTTCATCTTGATTCTAGAATAACAGAGTTGGAGGTCTTATAGACCAACCCCCTGTTTAAGCAGGAGACCCTATACCATTCCAGACACATGGCTGTCCAATCTGTTCTGAGAAACTTCCAGTGTTGGAGCATTCAAAACTTCTGGAGGCAAGTTGTTCCACTCATTAACTGTTCTCACTGCCAGGAAAATTCTCCTTATTACTGGGTTGCTTCTCTCCCTCATTAGTTTCCACCCATTGCTTCATGTCCTGCCTTCTGGAACTTTGGATATTAGCTTGACCTCCTCTTCTTTGTGGCAACCCATCTTCTAACTGTGTCCTGGGTCTCAAGCAGACATTATTTCCAATCCCAACCATTTGTGGTTTGACACAAATCAGAGCTCAAGTGTGTTATATACAAAGCAGGTTATTTACCAAATCCCTGCCATATTTTCTGACTCAACTGAACTTTTTTCAAGCTAGAAGTATGTTCTGCATCCCTAGAAGGGAATGAATCTTTCTTGAACTTACAACATTTCCTTCCTGCTCACCTTTGTGGCCCAGACAATGGCATCAGAGTTTAGGGTGAAATCCTTGCCTGGGGGAGCCCTAGGATCTATTTTCCCAATTTTGATGGGCACAAAAGATTTATTCAGGAGGAAAACCCAGTTGAGGAGATCAAAATTAGCAGAAGCCAATCGATTTTCTGAGAAGGAGGTTTCATCTCCAGCACTGTTGTTAAACTGAACAGTCCTCAAATAGTGAAGAATCTGAAAGAAAAGAAATCTTCAGCAATTGGAAGAATTGGCTGAAAGCTACACATGAAATATCAGAGCTTCTATCATTCTTTGTTGGCCATCAACTTGGGACAAGGGGGTATGTCTGAGAAACTTGAGGACTTCCATGAGTTCTGGTCTATCAGGAATAATATTGAAAAACTGACTCCTTCTCCATGAAAGAGGGGATGTTATCTTTGGAATTTTTTATCATGGCTTATTCAACCCTAGTTTTACCAGAATGATCACTCATACAAAGATTTTAATGCCACACTCCAGATTTCATTGCATGTTTTTGTTCCTATGATATTTGGCTACATGCATTTTTAAATGTTTCCTTTGGCTCCAGGTCTTATAAGTGACAGATTAGGAGTGATTAAATAATTTCTACCACAACCATGTAAAACCCCACTAACTTTCTCTAGTTCATAGTCAAAGACAGAAGAATGCAGGATCCAGGTCTGACCAGGTGAGGCCATGTAGAAGGAAGCACCAGTCCTGGTTTGTCACTTCACTGTTGAGACAGATTCAACCTTTAACCTTTGATGCAAAAAAGCTCTGATGAATTTCAAACCAGGAGTCCATTTGGATCATTTTGAGTCCTACTGTGTGTGCTGTGATTGAGAGACACTCTTTTCACACAACAAGCTGAACAGGATAACAAATGGCAGACTAAACAAATGTGGTGAGGTCACGCAGGATGATAAGCCATAGAAACATAAACGAAAGTTAAAATGAATAGAGTCCATTGTGTTCTTACAGGTTGGATTCAGGCTATGTACTGAGGGAAACAGGTAGTTCTTCAAATATGCCCACTAGAAATGTGGAACTTTGTTACTATATTTCTTGAGAGCAGCAAGACTGTTGTATGCACAACAATGGAAAGACACTTCGCTCCCTAACATGGACAAATGGCTGCAGAAGGTGATGGAGTTGGCTGAAATGGCAAAATTAATTATTTTGGTTAAAGAAAAGAAAATAAGCACTTTTATTTCCACATGGAGACCGCTTCTGAACTTTGTGCTTGAAGAGGAAAAGAATGAAACTTTGATTTTGGGTTTTACCAATCAACTTGGTAGATCTTGATAGAATTGGCTTGTTCACATTATTATATGGACTGTATAAAAAAGTCAGAGAAATTACCTGCCATGACCAGACTTTTGAGATCCTCTTTCCAAGCCTCATCAGGGCTGGTTGTGGTCCAGAACCATATGTTGCTTGTAATGCATGTGCCAGAGCATAAATTGCATTGTAAATATTGTAGCTTTCCCCTGTCATGCCTGTTTCAAACACAAACGTTGGCAGAGTCTGCAAATTCTCCTTTCCGGTACATGTTTTTTGCTGGGCTGGAGCAATTTCACCCGGTTTGTAGAGCTTGCATTCAAAGACCCTCTCCCACCATTGAGGGAGAAAGACGTCCCCTTGTGGGTTGAAAGGGTCTAAAGACAGGAGGAAATGGGTGAATTCTGAGATATCCCCAGTGTGGTCCCTAAAATGCAAAGATCCATGGAAGGGATTTAGACCTTTCAATACGTCTTGAGATCCAATCATACTGACTTTCCAATGGGAAGTTAAGATCCAAACTTTGCAAAATGTTGTCTTTGTCACTTTTTTATAGAAATGCATTACGGCCAGTACATATGTAATACTAATGGAATCTCCAAAGAGAATAATCACTTCAGCTTTAGACCAGATTTTGAAAATAAGATGAGACCTGAACTTTGTAGAACCAAGAAAATCCAATCTCAACATTTCAGTGAAGGCCAGGCAGATCTCCTTCTCCTTGAGCATTGGCATCAGAGTTGAGATGAAACGTTCTCCATTGTCACTTTCTGGGGCCACAAGCCCAACCCAGTTCCACTGGAAATACAGGAGCAGCTGGACTAAACCCACATACTGAGAAGATTCCTTGGGATTAATCCTGAAGAAGGAAGAATAAACTCTTCTCTCTCCCTGAGAGAACTCAAAGCCAACACCGAGCTGGAGAAAGTGAGAATCTTCTTTCAAAGACAAAGTAAAGTATTATGGCAACTTTAGGAGTCACCATTCTGTGGCTTTTGCTCCACCAGTCAAGCTGACTCGCCTTGAGTGGCAGCTTTAAGGTTCTTCCCTTCTTAGGAAGTGCCACCAGTTACTCATCTTGACTGGTTGTGGTATGTCAGAAGACAAGAGAAGAAACCATCAACCTGATGTAGAGAATAAATGGAACTAAAAGAATGGCTACCCTTTCATGAAGCATTAACTAAGAATCAAACGCTCATTATGTGCCCCCCCCCAAATAAAATTTAGTTTATCTTTGGCTTCTGTGTGTGCTTCTGATCTTTGTCTACTCCATAACAGAATCTAAAGAGGCCCCCTTACCTGTGGGACCTTGAACATGCTGAAGATGGAGGCCATCTGCCTTGAGGATTGGGAGCTGAGACCTCCAATGATGGACAGCAGAGTGTTCTGCTGGTCACATTTGTAACCTGGAATTGTTTGGCCTCTTGTGGAGAGCAGGGAGAGGCTGATTAAGGAAATCTGCCTCTCAATCTGGTGATTGTCATAGATGTGGAAGCCAAGGGTGATGTTGGGGAGGAGAACCATGTCCTTGTTGACCTCTGAGACTGCAAAGACCAAGGCCAGGAACTGCTGGTATTTCTTGGGCCTGACTCTATGGTTAGAAAAACATTGAGGAACAATTACAGGAAATTTCATATATGCAGTTGGAGTTTGTCTTTTGTGTTGTTCTTTAGAGCAACTCCCAAGTTTCATTGGGTTTTTTTTTAAGGATCTTCCTTGATTAAACTGTCCATCCCAATCACAGACCTTTTAATACTCCTCTATCATCCCTCCCTTCCTCACTTTGCTCCACTGATTGTAATATTTCCCAATTTTTCCTCTAGTAGGTTATCAATTTTGTTCCCTCTTGGAGAAGTTTCTTCAGGACAAGTAACCATTGCTGAGCACAAAACTCCAGTACGTGTCAGAGTGTAGATTTCCCAAAGGCCATTGTTCATGAGCACTTACTGATTCCAAAACAGAGTTTTTCTTTTGTATTTTTTATTATTTTATTTCATTTAGGATATTTATTTGCCAATCCTTTTGTATCCAATGACTCGTATCTCATAATGGATAAGGATTTTTTATTTGACTTTTCCACCATGACTTTCTATCCAAATTAATAAGTAGACCATCACAATTTCTAAATGCTCGACCATTAAAGAAGACAACTACCAAAAACTACTTAGTCAAACTAAAGAAATGTTGGAAGGATGGAAAAGTTTACAGCTATCATTATTAGGTAGAATTGCAGTAGTTAAGACGTATATCCTGCCTAAATGGATTTTTCTCTTTCAGACAGCCCCAGTTTTAGTAGATACAATTTTTTTTCATTCTTTAGATCAGTGTATACGTAGATTTGTATGGCAGAATAAAAAACCAAGGATTAAATTGAAAATGCTTCAAGAATCCCCTTCCAGGGGAGGATTTGGCCTACCTAAATGGGAGCTTTATCATCAGGCAGCTGTCTTAACTTGGATCAGAGACTGGATTGCCTTGAGGAGGAGGAGAATCCTTAGCTTGGAAGGTCACAATTTGCAACAGGGGTGGCACTATTATCTGAGTCAGGAAAGGCCCAAAAAACATAAATATTTTATGGACCACTTTATTCGAAAGGTTTTGATGACCATATGGGATCGAATAAGAAATAAATTTTACCTGATGACTCCGATTTGGCTTTCCCCTTTAGAGGCAATGACACACCCGACTCTTTACAACAGAAATAAACCACTAATCTACCAAGCTCTGTTGGATCCTTCAGGCAAAGTAAAATCTCGAAATATGCTGGGGGAATTAGGCTATGAGCTAGATTGGTGGTCATACAATCAGATCCAATCTAGGACAGCTCAGGATAAAAATAAAGGAGGAATCTATAATTCTCTACAGGAACTTGATAAGATCTTGTTGGAGAAGGATGAGAAGGTATTGTCCAAACTCTATCAATTCCTCTTAATGGACTGGATTGGAGAGGAGGTCATCAAAGACTCAATGATTGCCTGGGGGAGAAATTTGGGATACTCGATTGAACTTGAAAAATGGGAAGAAATCTGGGACAACCTTAAAATTAACAATGTCAGTTTCCTATAAGGAAAATATATACAAAATGCTATATAGATGGCACCTGCCCCCGGCTAGATTATCGAAGATGTTTCCGGGGACCTCTCCGGTTTGCTGGAAATGCAACGCCGCTATGGGAACTTACTTTCATAGTTGGTGGACCTGTCCCCGAGCAAAAGAATATTGGGCTAGAATTCAAAAATGGATTTTAGAAATCATAGGATGTAGAATAGATTTGAACCCGGAAACGTTTTTACTAGGCATGAAACCAGAGAATTTAAACAAATCTAATTGGTATCTCGCTCTCCACATCATCATTGCAGCCAGGATCTCGTTCGCGCAAGAATGGAAATCTAAAAATATCCCATCGGAGGCTACGTTAATTGCAAAGATCATGGACTGTGCAGAAGCAGACAAGCTTACTGGACTTTTGCGAGATAGACAAGAATCGGGGTTATATAGGAATTGGGACAGATGGTATGCTTGGCTGCAAAAAAAGAAATCTTAAGAAGAACGAAAATATTAACCTTAATGTGAACGTGGGTAAATATTTCCAGGAGTACTGCATGATGATTGAGAATTTTTTTTTTCTGGTTAAACCTTCCTTTCTTTTGATGAGTTAGCTTAATGGAAGTTTGTACTTTCTCCAGGCAAAAATTGATACTTTAAAACTCTATATGTATTATATTACTCTCTGCAATTCTATCCATATTATTATATTTTTTTTCTGTATTTTTTAATAATTTTCAATAAAAATTAAAAAAAAAAACAATTTCTAATGTCTTGTCCCTCATCACTTTTTATGCTTCATCCCTTTCATCCGGTGAAATTCTGGAAAGATTAAGAATTCTATCTTCTTTTATGCGCTTGGTTCTTTATTGAAGAAAAGTGCAAAGACTTACTCTACAGCACTGCAAACCTCATCAGGATGAGTATTTCTAAAAGGAGGTCCTGAATCACAAAGAAAGAAACCATTCATTCTATATCTTTTGCCTCCAGGTGAAACTTACAGAATTGGTAAACGATCCTGGAATGGGTCTTTATGAAAGTGAAGGCTGTTGTTGTATAAAAAAATGGCTGCCAGGGGCAAATTCCCACCAATAATGAGATCTCCAGGCCTGTAATAGTCCTCCAGAATCTGCAGAGACCTTGTCAACACACATACACTTTGCCTCCTCTTAGCAGAAGTTGGAAGCAAGAGCCAGAAGACCAGCAGGAGCAGAGGCAACCCAGTCATTCTTCTTACCTTCCCTCCAAGATCAGAAATCTAGGTTTGTGCAGAAGGTAAATTGCAGGTAGCACTTGAAATCCCATCACAGCTTTTGCACAACAGAGGCAGGTCATTCCACCTGGATGGCCTTGTAGCAAATTTATACCAACCATCCTTCCCCTTATAAGTGTTTGAGCTGTGACTGAAGACAAAGCTAAGGCCATCTGAGTCTCATCCAACCCAGGAGTGAGCTCTTTGCAAGACAAGGTGACGTGTCATGTCCTGTCCCATCGGGAGAATTCCAGGCGTGTACTTTAAAGCAGGTGTTATCTTGTGTGTAGAAATCCACAGGGGATACATTAAGAGTTATGGTTCTACTGATAATTGCAAAGAAAAGCAATCGTCCTACCCAATTATTACCAGATCCGTTTTCATACCAGAAAGGGAAAAACATGTTTGTGTCTCTTCTTGTAATCCACAGAGGTGGACTTGAGAATGAAGATGAAGTGGGATATTTGACTGATATGTCACTGAGACCCTGCAGACAAGAGGGAGTTTCGACAGAGGAATAGTAGCTCGGGATTGAAGGGATGGATTCTTGGTGCTCTCTGAGATTCCTTGTTTTCTGACAGACGTTTCATTACCAAACTAGATGACATCATCAGTGCTAAAAGGAGGGGGTTCATTCTCATTTTATATTCTACTACATGTTCCCCAATATTTCCAGACTGGCAGAGAGGACAGGAGGGGATGATTCACACAGGTGGCCATCAAGCATGCATGCACACACAGAGCTCCATTGTAGAGAGTGCCAGCTCCTGCATGAGTAAATCTATGCTACGATTGTCCCAAAGCTGCTTTTTAAAAGAGGCAACTGTTTTTTCCTGTGAAGACATTTCACTTCTCATCCAAGAAGCTTCTTCAGCTCTGACTGGATGGTGGCGAATGGAAGGATTTGTATTCCTTGCTAACAACTGGTCACTTGCATTCTTTTAATGAGTCTTTAAGCCCACCTGGAGGTTTATCTGTGTCCTCAGGGTCACCTGAGTAATGCAAATGTTTGTGGAGCTTTCTTGGCTGCAGCCAATTGGTTCAACCTCCAAATAGCCTCAAGAACTTGCCAAAAGAATGCAAATGACCAGTTTTATCTTCAACGAATATGAATCCTTCCATTCGCTACCATTAGATATTCTTGGTTCTTATTATATTTTCTCTACAGTTGAGATCGGGCCTCAATAGAATAATGTAGCATTTTGGGAAAAAGATACAAGCCAAGAGAGCAGCTCCTGAGGCCAAAATGGAGAAGATCTCCACGGCCACCATGAACTTCCCTTTGGTGCTCAGATAGGTAGGGAGGAAAGTGATCCAAACACAGCAAAAGACCAGCATTCTGAAAGTAATGAACTTGGCTTCATTAAAGCTGTCAGGCAATTTCCTCACCAGAAATGCCACTGTGAAACTGACAAGGGCCAAAAAACCTAGGTAGGCGAGGACAATGTAAAACATTAAAACTGAGCCTTGCTTACATTCCAAGATTGACTCTCCAAATAAGGAGTGGAAATCCATGTTGGGAAATGGAGGAGAAGTTCCCATCCAGGTGACACAAAGAACTGCTTGGACCACAGGACAGCCTAAGACAATGGAGTAGGTCAGTGGTTTTCCTAAGAGTTTCCTTGTCTTGTTCCCTGGCTTGGTGGCCATGAAGGCAAGAACCACCATGACAGTTTTTGCCAACACAGCAGAAACTGCAAGGGCAAAGAGAATGGCAAAGGCAGATTGTTGGAAGAGACAGGTGAGCTTCCCTGGTTGACCAATGAAGAGGAAGGAGCAGAGGAAGCAGAGCAGGAGGGAGACCAGGAGGATGTAGGTGAGTTCTCTGTTGTTGGCCTTAACAATCGGTGTGTCATGATGTTTATAGAAAATTCTCAGAACTGCAGATGTGGTCACAGAGAGAAAAAGAGCGAGAGAAACTAAAGTGTATCCCAGGGTGTCTTGATAGGCAAGGAAGTGGATCTTCTTGGCAATGCATTGGTCCTTGTCCTTGTTGGGATATTGGTGTTCTGGGCAGGGATCACAGTGAGCAGCATCTGAAATCAAGAACCTTTGTCTAAGGATTTCAGGGGCATCTGCCATGAGCATTATCCTTCCCACAGTCCTTCCCAAGATATGACTTTCCTCTTTCTCTTCTGGCCAACTCACAAAAGGGGTGATGAAAGGACCCACTTTACAATTTATGGGGCTAATCATCCTTTGCTCATGGTGATCCTTGGGATAGGTAGAGATAGAGACAAGGATTTGTTCAGCTCCAGCTTTGTGGTCAGTTTGCTGGGAGAAAAGTCTCTCTCTGGCCATTGGGAATTTCCACAATTTCTGTGGCTTTTAATCTGACACTACCAATTGTCCCCCCCCCCCAATTTTTTTTTTCTACTGGAACCGCCAGAACATTGATAGATTGTTAGGGAGGAATGCTGCTGTTTTGTGTATATTATCTCTTGACTATCACAGACTTGAACTCTCTGCTTTGTACTTCCAATCTTCTCAGAGGTTTCCTGCTGGGATAGATTCACCAACCTAGGTAGACATAGAGATTGAGCAGTCATTGGTGCTCTCTAAGCTTGGTTGTTTTCTTGCAAATGTTTGATTACCCAAACTAGACAACAATATCAGTGATAGAAGGGAGTGGGGTGAAGAGGAGGAGGAGGAGGAGGAGGAGGAGGAGGAGGAGGAGGAGGAAGAGGAGGAGGAGGAGGAGGAAGAGGAGGAGGAGGAGGACTGTGTAGTCCTTGGTGCTATGTAGTCCTTGGTGCTCTCTGAGCCTGGTTGTTTTCTTTCAGATATTACCTAATTTGGATAATGAAATGGCTTCCTTGATCATGGAAGGTCCCCATCTGAAGTCTGCTCTACCTGTCTGATTAGAAAATGTCCCTTCGGGACAACCCTCACAATGGTAGCAGCAAACCGGCTCTCCCTCTGGAACTTTTCTCCTCTCTCCTGCATGGCACCTCTTCAGGCCACACCTGGCAAAGGGGATGGTCTGAAAGAGAAAAGAGAAATTATTGAGATGACCTAAGCAATGAACATGCTTCATTAATTACTTTCCAAATTGAGGGGTCTTTAGTGCTGTCTGAGCTTCCTTGTTTTCTTTTAGATGTTTCATGAACCAAATTAGGTGACACCATCAGTGCTAGATGTTAGCTAGTTTGGGTAAGAAAACAAGCAAGAGCACCAAGGACCCCTCATGTCAATCCTGAGCTACAAATATTCTCCATGATTGGTTTCCTAATTCCTATGTCCATTCCATATTATTATGTCTATGTTCTTGAAATGAAATAGTTCAACTCTGTCTACCAGAAACCAGGAGCAGCTCCTGGTAATTAAGGCCAGTGGCACTTGTGACTCAGAAATAGATGCTGGAGATTGGAAGTGGGACCTACAAAAGAAATCTTGTGACATTGAGCTATAGCATTTCTAAAACAAAGAGTCATGATGATCTAACTGGACGAAAATGGTCTAGGGAACTTATTGTTTCATCTTGTTTCTAGAACAACAGAGTTGGAAGGGATCTGGGATTTCTGGTTGGCATCACCGACCACCTGGAATATAGTCGAGGTCTACCGAACTCCATGATAACCAGCTGGCAACTGCTGCTGGGAGCCCCTATGGGGTCTGAGCCGCCCTGGGAGGGTGTTGTGGCTCTGACCCCCGAGCCCATCTTATTGGAGGAAGAAGGCTCCAAACATGAAGGAGAGGAGCCGGCCAGGCCTCCCTCTCCAGGCCCCTCCTCTCTGGCAATGCCTCAGGTGTCTGCCGAGGGAGAGGAGATTGACCAGGAGCCATGTGTCTCCGATGACAGCGATGAGGGTGATAAGTCATTCCTGGATCCACGCCAACGAAGGCGAGATAAACGTTTGTAGCAGATGAGGAGGCGTGCCAGGGATTAAGCTGAGTCACTGGACCACGCCCCAGAGGCTATATAAGAGAGTGTGGTGGCCATTTAGACTCTGTGACGGACAAAGCTAACTTCTGGCTAGTCACTTTGTACAACGCCTGAATCTGCTGAAGGTTTCTGTTTGAGCTGGACTGTTTTTGAAAACTGTGTGTATTTGTTGGTGATTATCTGGTGGAGGAAAACTCCCTCTTCTTGAAGTAAAGCACTTGGCAGACGGTTATCGTATTGCTGCCAAGTTCCTGATAACGAACCTTGTGTGTGCCAAGTAATTCTTTAACCCCTGGCTGGCTGTTTGTGTGTGTGTGGGGACAGGGACAGAACAGAGGGTGGTGAAGAAAGGAGAGGTGCTTCATCAACCACAAGGAAAATCACAATTTCCTCATTAGAAGAAAGCTCTCCTGAACAGCAGCAAGGATGATGGACATTTTGGCAAGTCACAAGCTGTGATAACCAGGACAATAAGATTTGTGCTGGAGCAGTGCGGGGACAGAGCTTTGAAACTGGATGAGACAACCCAGGTTTTTTTATGCTAGAGATCTAACCCAAGTTAAAAATTCCAAAAAATAATCTCCAAATAGCAAGAAAGTGGCTATTGGATACAGGGAGAAATATTAAAGATCCAGAGGTGAAAGAAATGTTTAAAGAGAGTTTTAAAACATAGAAAGCTTGGTAAGGATTCAACAATTACTTGAAAAGTGATTATTGGGAGAAATTGCCTTTTAATTTTTATTTTTAATCCCCCTCGATCTGTTTGACAATCAGCTGTTTGACGCTGTTTAATGTTGGAATTGGGAGTAGGGGAGCCATCTACCGGAGGAAAAAGAGCAGTACAATGTGGGAATTTAAGTGAAAGTGACAATTGTTTAGCACAAATAAGAGAGAGAGAGGGTCTCCTCAGGGTGCCACTCTCCTCAGGGTGCCATCAGCCAAGTTATGCCGGCTGGCGACACCCAGGGGGAGGGCCTTCTGTGTGGGAGCCCCAGCCCTGTGGAATGAACTGCCCCCGGAAATACGTAAGACCTCCGACCTCCGTGTATTTCGCTGTGCACTCAAGACCCTGTTGTTCCGCCAGGCAGGGCTATCAACATAATAATTTTAAATTGGGGTATTTAAAATTTTTGGGGTTTTAAATCGGCCAAATCTATTTAATTATTTTAATTTTTAATAATTGTTGTGTCCTGTGTTTTTAAATTGGCTGTACACCGCCCTGAGTCCTTCGGGAGAAGGGCGGTATAGAAATAAAATTATTATTATTATTATTATTATTATTATTATTATTATTATTATTATTATTATTATTATTATTATTATTATTATTATTATTATTATTATTATCAATGTATAAAAATGTATTGAAACTTACAATTTTAGGGGATTGGAGATATAATCCTGTGATTGATTAAATTTTGTTAATGATTGGTCTTATTGGTGTTTTTAAGCAATTGGGATATTAGATTTATGGTGGAATATTGAGTAATTTCTAAAATATTAAAATACGAGTGATTTAACAGGGGATAACAAACATACTGCATGAAGAAATGTAATTGAAGCTTATAAGTACAATGTGGAGATTAAGATCAGAAGTTGGAAGACTAGGATTATGTATACCTAATTGTATTATTATTGCTAGCATTGTGTAAAAAATATATTGATTCAGTCAATATACTGTCTTCAAAATATGTATGGATGTTAAATGAAAATTACAAATAAAACATATATTTTAAAAAAAAGAGTTGGAAAGGACCTTGGAGGTCTTCTAGTCCAACCCCCTGTTTAGGCAGGAAACCCTATACCATTTCAGACAAATGGTTGTCTAATCTCTTCTGAAAAACTTCCAGTGTTAGAGCATTTACAACTTCTGGATGCAAATGATTAATTGTTCTAACTGTCAGGAAAATTCTCCTTATTACTAGGTTGCTTCTCTTTGATTAGTTTCCATTCATTGCGTCTTGTCCTGCGTTCAGATGCTTTGGAGAATAGCTTGACCTCCTCTTCTTTGTGGCAACCCATCTTTTAACTGTGTCCTGGGTTTCAAGCAGACATTCTTCCCAAGCCCAACCATTCACATCATGGAAACCTGGCTGGGCCTGGAGGGAGGTGTCCCTTTGACAGAACTTTGCCCACCAGGTTTCTGGGTACTACACAAGCCAAGGGCCCGGGGGAGGGGAGGGAGGGTGGCAGTTGTTATCAGGGAGACCCTTAGTCTGCAGGAGGTCACTGCCCCTAAAATAAACAGGTGTGAGACCCTCCTCATGAAGTGGGGCCTGCATGGGCAGTTGGGCTTGTTGATTGCGTACCTGTCTCCCAGCTGCATATCAACAGCCCTGCCCGGCCTACTCGATGCCCTATCGTGGCTGGTGGTGGAGTTTCCCAGATTTATTGTTCTGGGGGACTTCAATTTGCGGTCCCTGGGAGGGGCGTCGGGGGTAGCCTGGGAGTTCATGGCTTCCATGGCAGTTATGGACCTGACTCAGATTATTCAGGGCTCGACACATGAGGGGAGCCACACACCTGATCTTGTTTTTGTCTTGGAGCAGTGGCGGGTGGAGTTCGGTGGGGGATTATCGGCTATTTATCCCCTGTCATGGACTGATCACTATCTCCTCTGGCAGGGCTTCCAGTATGCCACCCCTCCTCGCTGGGAGGCGGAGCCGATTCTCTGGTTCCGCTCCAGGCACCTGATGGACCCGGAGAGGTTCCAGACGGAGCTTGGGATGATGCCTCTCTCTCTCTCTCCCACGCCCCAGTCATGACCCTGGTGGATGCCTGGGATGGGGCCGCTGCCGAGGCCCTCGACTGGGTCATGCCTTTGTGGCCTCTGACACGACGCAGATCCCGGCTGGGCCCTTGGTTTACCGAGGAGCTCCGGGGGATGAAGCGATGTAGGAGAGGCCTAGAGAACCATTGGAGAGCCAGTTGTTCTGAATCTGACCAGTCACCGCTAAGGTTGGCCACACGGGCCTACCTGGTGGAGTTGGTGACGGTAAAGCATCGCTATTTCTCCGATGTCATCGCGTCCACAGAGAATCTCCCGGCTGCCCTGTTTAGGGTGTCCTGCTCCCTCTTGAATCAGAGGGTGAGGGAAGACCCTCTGCGAGGGTGAGCCAAGGAGTTTAGCCAGCACCTGCTGGACAAGATCGCTCAGATTCGGGATGGCTTGGACTCTGACTGGACAGAGTCAGACAGTGAGGAGGAGGTGGGTCTTGTGCTTTGGGAAGAGTTCGATCCTGTTACCCCAGAGGAAGTGGACAGGATCATGGGGAAGCTGAGTGCGGCCACATGTGTACTGGACCCGTGCCCCTCCTGGCTGGTTTATTCAGTGAGGGAGGTGACACGCGGCTGGATCCAGGCGGTGATAACTGCCTCCTTGGAGGAGGGAAGCTTTCCTGCCGCCTTGAAGGAGGCGGTGGTGAGGCCCCTCCTCAAGAAGCCAACCTTGGATCCAGCTGTCTTGAATAATTTCCGTCCGGTCTCCAACCTTCGCTTCCTTGTGAAGATTGTTGAAAGTGTGGTGGCACATCAGCTCCCGATGGCCCTGAATGAAGCGGATTACCTCGATCCACACCGATAGGGATTCAGGCCTGGGTACAGCATGGAGACGGCATTGGTCGCACTGGTGGATGATCTCTGGAGGGCTCGGGACAGAGATTATTCCTCTGTTCTGGTCCTGTTGGATCTTTTGGCAGCTTTCAATACCATCGACCATGATATCTTGCTGTGGCGCCTCGAGGGGTTGGGAATGGGAGGCACTGTTTTACAGTGGTTCTCCTCCTACCTCTTGGGGCGGACACAAACGGTGTTGGCAGAGGGGCAGAGATTGACCATGAGGCCCCTCACTTGTGGGGTGCCCCAGGGGTCGGTTCTCTCGCCCCTTCTGTTCAACATTTATATGAAACCGCTGGGGGAGATCATCCGTGGTTTCGGGGTGAGGTACCATCAGTATGCTGACGATACTCAGCTTTTTATATCCACCCCAAACCAACCCAGGGATGCCCTCAACGTGATGTTCCGGTGCCTGGAAGCGGTGCAGATCTGGATGGGGAGGAACAAGCTTTGGCTCAACCCTGCCAAGACTGAGTGGCTGTTAGATGGACAAGGTTGAGAGACGTTCTTGGAGATTAAATGAGAATTTGTTTAGATATGAAAAAAATATAACAGAACTTAAAAAGCATTTGAAAGAATTTTTTGAAATAAATTTGAATAAAGGTACCCCAATTGAAATTGTGTGGGATGCAAGTAAAGCTTATATGAGAGGGGTACTTATCTACATGAACTCTAAACATAGACTGTTCCGACAAAAGAAAAGATCTGAACTGGAAATAGAAAT
Source organism: Pantherophis guttatus (assembly GCF_059756535.1). Taxonomy (NCBI): domain Eukaryota; kingdom Metazoa; phylum Chordata; class Lepidosauria; order Squamata; family Colubridae; genus Pantherophis; species Pantherophis guttatus. Next base: position 6,601,083 of record NC_142063.1, read on the forward strand.
AAAGAATAAAGAACAGTTACTTATTAAAAACCCAACAGATGAAAGAATATGCGGTGCTATAAAACTCTTGAAAGATCAATTCCAAATGCTTATGGCGGAACAAGTAGCAACAAACTTACAATATGCGAAGCATAATACATTTTGTAACGCTAATAAACCGGGCAGATGGTTGGCCTATACATTGAGGAAAAAACAGAGTATACGGACTATTGATAGTATTGATATTGGAGGGAAAGAAATTTTCCAACAAAAATTAATTAAAGAAGCTTTTGTGGATTATTATACTAAATTATATGCTAAAGAGGATGTGCAGAATGGACTTATAGAAAAATACCTAGATGATAAAAAAGTTATAAAAATTACTGACCAACAAAAGGAAAGAATGAATTATCCTATAACAGAGGAGGAGATAATAGTAGCAATTAAACAATTAAAAACAGCCAAAGCTCCTGTCACGGATGGTTTGACCGCAGTGTATTATAAAACTTTGCAAGCTGAAATGGTGGGACAACTCAGAGATTTATTTTGCAATATTCAACAAGGGGGTAAAATACCCCCATCATGGACAACTGCTTATATATCTTTGATACCAAAAGAACAAGTCGGTCCTAAAAAACCAGAGAACTATAGACCAATATCTCTTTTGAATACAGATTATAAAATCTATGCGAAAGTATTAGCCAACAGGTTGATGCCAGTAATCCAAAAGGTGATTCATGATGATCAAGCGGGATTTATCGAGGGCAGACACATGAAGGATAATGTAAGGCAAGTAATAGATTTATTGGAATATCTTGAGAAGAATAAACAGATTCCTGCAGTGCTGGTCTTTTTGGATGCAGAGAAGGCCTTTGATAGAATGGATTGGAATTTTCTACTAAAGACTTTAAAAAAGATGGATTTTGGGGATCAATTTATACAGGCGATTTCAGCAATTTACCAAGAGCAAAAGGCACAGATCATTATTAATGGAAGTTTGACAACAGAGTTTAAAATTGAAAAAGGAACAAGACAGGGATGTCCATTGTCCCCACTTTTATTTATTCTAACACTAGAAGTCTTGCTAAATACAATACGGGACTCTAATATCTTGAAAGGTATAATGATTAGGCAAGAGGACTACAGAATAAAGGCATTTGCAGATGATCTGGTTGTTACCCTATCACAACCAATGGAATCAATAATCTTGATGAAGGACATTATACAAGACTATGGTAAAGTTTCAGGTTTTAGACTGAATCCAAAAAAGACTAAAATGATAGCTAAAAACATGACACAAGATCGTAAACATGAGCTTGAAAGGAGGGCAGGTTTTGAGACTGTACCTAAGGTAAAATATCTAGGAGTTCAGGTTGCAGAATCAAACATGAAATTGTTTCAAAATAACTATGAGGTGTTGTGGCGAGAGGTGCAGAAAGACATGGAGACTTGGAAAAAACTGCAGCTGTCTCTACTTGGAAGAATAGCAGCAGTTAAGATGAATATTTTGCCAAGATTTCTTTTTTTGTTTCAAATGATTCCGGTGCTTAAAAGTGATAAACAATTGAAAGTTTGGCAATCTGGAGTGAATAAGTTTGTCTGGAACGAGAAGAAGCCGAGAGTAAAATTGAAAATTATGCAAGATGTTCCAGAAAGAGGAGGCCTTAAACTCCCAAACCTACAGTTATATTATGATGCAGCAGCTTTAACTTTAACAAGTGATTGGTTTGGAAGGAAAAAGACTGGAATATTGAATGCAGAAAGTTTTGATCTTGAATTTGGATGTCATGCTTACTTATTTTACGACGACAAAGTAGATAAAGTATTTAAAAGTCATATACTTAGAGATTCTTTGATGAGAGTTTGGAAGAAGCACCGACTCAAATGGGATTATAAAATACCGCTATGGCTGGATCTTGGTCATACTTTGTGGAATACAAATATAATGTCACTCGGGGGGGTTTTATATAAAGAGGTTCTTTTTACAGATGCGGGCAGATGGCAGCTGAAGACATTGCAGACACTGTTGGACGAAGGGATTAATTTAACTTGGCTACAATATAATCAATTACAATTGAGATGGAAAGAGGACCAAAAAACTGGTATTATGTTGCATGAGGAAGAATTGGTTAGACATATAAGAGAGAAAGGTCCAATGCATATCAAAAGGCTTTATAATGTTTTGCTAGAAAGAGATTCAGAAACCGAATTAGTTAAAGACTGTATGATTAAGTGGGCACAGAATTTTGAAGAACCAGTGATGCTGGAAACATGGGAAAAAAATTGGGTTCAGAATTTTAAATTTACACAGTCGCAGAATCTGAGGGAAAATTTCTACAAAATGTTTTATAGATGGCATTTAGATCCCAAAAAGTTGTCATGTATGTACCCTAATGTTCAGCCAAAATGTTGGAGATGTGAATGTTTGGATGCTACGTTTTATCATGTTTGGTGGACCTGTAGGAAAGTTAAGGCTTTTTGGATAAAAATTTGGTGGGTCATGCAGAATGTTTTGAAGAAAAAAATTCAATTTTCTCCACAACTGTTTTTATTGGGTATAGTTAAGGGTTTTACATTGGGTGAAACAAAATTGATATTGTATATGATAACAGCAGCAAGATTGTTGATAGGTAAATATTGGAAGAATGAAGCTTTGCCCACTATTGAGGAATGGACTTTGAAGATGGCTAGTTTTGCAGAGATGGCGAAGATTTCAGCATATTTAAAAGACTGTTCACAAGAGACTTATGAGTGGGAATGGAAAAGGTGGATAGAATACATTCAGAACAAATATCAAACTAGAAAGTATCAAATAGCTTTTATTTGAAAATAATGTATTGGAAATTTTTTAATGTAATGAGGTAAAGAGAAAAATTATACAGGGGAGGGAGGGGTTCAAGTTTATATATAAGTGTTATATTAGGGTTCTTTATGAGTATGAGTATATTATAGGGAAGTCTGGGGGGAGGGGAGGGTTAGGGAGGGTTAGGGAGGTTGGGAAGTTTGGGGGGGGGGGAAAGGGGTGAAAATGTAATTGTAAAACTTTTGCAATAAAAAAAAAAAGACTGAGTGGCTGTGGATAACGGCATCTCGGTCCGAAGGAGAGGTTCCATCACTGGCTATAGGGGGTGAAGTTTTACCCCCCTATACTCATGCAACTTGGGTGTCCTCCTGGATTCACAGTTGAGTCTAGAAGATCATATAACAACCGTGACCAGGGGGGCATATGCCCAGATTCATCTGGTGTGCCAGTTGCGCCCCTATTTGGACTGAGATGCCCTACGCACAGTTACTCATGCGCTAGTCACCTCCCGTATTGACTACTGTAATGCTCTCTACATGGGCTGCCCTTGAGGACCATTCAGAGGCTTCAGCTGGAACAGAATGCAGCCGCTCAGGTTGTGATGGGAGAATCCTGATACTCCCTCTCCTGCGCGGCTTGCATTGGTTGCCAGTTGCCCTCCGGGTGAGATTCAAGGTGCTGGTAATGACCTATAAAGCTCTACATGGCTTAGGCCCAGGATACTTGGCGGACCATCTGCAACCAGCAACAGCTTCCCATCACCTGGTGCGTTCCCACAGGGAGGGCCTGCTCCAGGTACCATCAGCTAGACAATGTCGGCTGGCAGCCCCCAGGGGTAGATCTTTCTCTGTGGGCATGCCCACCCTTTGGAATCAACTCCCCCTGGGGCTCCGGCTGACTCCTGACCTTCGCACTTTCCGCTGCGAATTAAAAACATGGCTGTTCGCGGCACCTAGCCTGGACTGAGGGAGTTTTCGATTATTTTAACAGGTTTTAATATTTGTTTATGTTTGCATTTTTTGTTTTTATTGGTTTGTTTTAATTGTTGTGAGCCACCCTGAGTCCTATGGAGATAGGGCGGCATATAAGCTATATTAAATAAATAAATAAATACATACATAAATACATAAACAAATAAATAGATTTGTGGCTTGACACAAATCAGACCTCAAATGTGTAACATGCCTAAATCATCTCCTCTTTTAAATTTAAATTTTAAACATAATTTTTTTAATCTGTTTAATTATGGGGGTATTTTAAAATTCAGCCTAAATTATTTAATTTGTTTTAATTTATTTTAGATTTTGTATTTCCTGTGTTTTATCTTCTGGCTGTTCACCGCCCTGAGTCCTTCGGGAGAAGGGCGGTATAGAAATTTAATAAAATAAATAAAATAAATAAATAAATAAATCCCTGCCATATTTTATGACTCAATTGATCATTTTTCAAGTTAGAAGGATGTTCTGCATCCCTAGAAGGGAATGGATCTTTCTTGAACTTACAACATTTCCTTCCTGCTCACCTTTGTGGCCCAGACAATCGCATCAGAGTCTAGGGTGAAATCCTTGCCTGGGGGAGCCGTAGGATCTATTTTCCCAATTTTGATGGGCACAAAGGATTTATTCAGGAGGAAAACCCAGTTGAGAAGATCAAAATTAGCAGAACCCAATCGATTTTCTGAGAAGGAGATTTCATCTCCAGCACTGTTGTTAAACTGAAGAGTCCTCAGATAGTGAAGAATCTGAAAGAAAAGAAATCTTCAGCAATTGGAAGAATTGGCTGAACGCTACACATGAAGTATCAGGGCTTCAACTGTGCTCAGAGAGTTCTAGCAGAGTCCTACCAACAAAAGTGTGTATAGTCAAGGCTATGGTTTTCCCAGTTGCAATGTATGGCTGTGAAAGTTGGACCATAAGGAAGGCTGAGTGCCAAAGAATTGAGGCCTTTGAACTATGGTGCTGGAGAAGACTCCTGCAAGTCTCTTGGACTGCAACGTGGTCAAACCAATCCTAGAGGAAGTCAACACTGACTGCTCTTTGGAAGGCCAGATCCTGAAGATGAAACTCAAATACTTTGGCCAACTAATGAGAAGGAAGGACTCACTGGAGAAGAGACTAATGCTGGGAACGATTGAGGGCAAAAGAAGAAGGAGACGACAGAGAACGAGGTGGCTGGATGGAGTCACTGACACAGTAGGCATGAGCTTAAATGGACTCCGGGGGATGGTAGAGGACAGGAAGGCCTGGAGGAACGTTGTCCATGGGGTCACGATGGGTCTGACATGACTTCACAACTAACAACAACAAAAGGACTTCAAGTAACCTCTTGAAGCATCTTATGCAAATGCACACATATTGTCATTTTGTTCTGGAATGTCCACTCCCGGAAACCCAAGAAACACTTTTCAGGGTTTTACAGTAGAGGAAAATGTTTCCTCTATGGATCTTTTCTCCCCTCTGCCCCTTTTTAACAAAACCATAGACTTAATTTGTATTATAGTTCATAAATAATTGCTGCTTTTATCTGTACTGAAATGGTGGCATATGGACATTGAATCAGTGATTGAAGACATGCATATGGGAACTTTCCTATCGAAAGATCTTTGTACTGTATAAAAAAGTCACAGAAATTACCTGCCATGACCAGACTTTTGAGATCCTCTTTCCAAGCCTCATCAGGGCTGATTGTGGTCCTGAACCATACGTTGCATGTAATGCATGTGCCAGAGCATAAATTGCATTGTAAATATTGTAGCTTTCCCCTGTCA